>NC_047588.1:35037640-35320140 GCF_011004845.1 Esox lucius
CACTAGGGTGTGCTCTTGGTTTATTTTCTCATCCTGATGGCTTCATTCAACGTGTAGTTCACTAAATGCAACTGGCCCCCCGGTCGAGTGTGGGTTCTGTACGTTTCTCCTGGGCTCGTCTGAACGCGCTAATGCGTGCTCATTGGGCATTGGCTTGTGAATCCACTCTGCTTAAACACATTGAAATCGGGGGAAGGGGGCATTTGCATTTCTACCAGTTCAGCAGTGTTGTAAAACAGGAAAAGAGGGATGCGCTCACAAGATGGGCTAAACAAACAATAAAGTACTTGCAAGTGCTCTGCCCGCATCTGCATTTCTAGACATGCTTTGTAATGGCTCTATAGGACGTGAGGCTGTGGCGGTCCAGAGATGTGACATTGTAAGGCTCTAAGTGACCCACCGTCAGGCGGAAACGTTGGCACTGTAATGGCCACCCCTCCGCGGACCTGTACAACTCATACTTACCTGGCAAGGGAGACACCGTGATCACCAAGGCGGTTCACCCAGGGCGAGGCTCAGCCATTGCACTGCGGCTGTGCTGACCCCTGCGAATTTCCCAAATGTGGAAATCTTGATTGCATAATTTCTGTTAGTGGGGGACTGCGTTCGCGCTCTCCCCTGATCTAGTATTCAATGACAAATGTGCCCTCCTCGCTCCAGGTGCCTCTCCCACCTGTCAGGTCTGTGCCCTTGTGTACCTCCTCTTCCTCTCCCTTTAAGCGTGTTCAAGCTCATCTTTAGGTCGCCGTCTGCCCCCAAATCATGCCCAGGTCTGTCATTGTTTCCCTCTTTGTTTCAGGCCGTATATGCCGGACTACTTAATACAACCTCTAACCCCAGAAAATGTGGACAGAGAAGACACCTTCTCAAGCTTGGTCAATTAGTCAAGCGGCACCAGTTAGCGGGGGGCAGCCTCTATTGGCCTGCAGTGTGCTACAGTCCACATTGAAACGGGGACCTAGGCTGGAGCTAGATAGCACAGTGACTTAGTAATGGAAATGCTTGACAGGGTTCAAAGATATCTCCTCCAAATGTGAGTGCTTTTTCACTGTGATTGCCTTATTTTGCTAAATAACAGCTTTCCCGTGTCATGCTCTTTTTTGATACTGATTCCCTTTATAAAGCGCCCCGGCGAGTGTTCTCTCGCTTACGGCCATACCAGCCTGAATACGCCCGATCTCGTCCGATCTCGGAAGCTAAGCAGGGTCGGGCCTGGTTAGTACTTGGATGGGAGACCGCCTGGGAATACCAGGTGCTGTAAGCTTTTTCCCCCACTAGGGTGTGCTCTTGGTTTATTTTCTCATCCTGATGGCTTCATTCAACGTGTAGTTCACTAAATGCAACTGGCCCCCCGGTCGAGTGTGGGTTCTGTACGTTTCTCCTGGGCTTGTCTGAACGCGCTAATGCGTGCTCATTGGGCATTGGCTTGTGAATCCACTCTGCTTAAACACATTGAAATCGGGGGAAGGGGGCATTTGCATTTCTACCAGTTCAGCAGTGTTGTATGACAGGAAAAGAGGGATGCGCTCACAAGATGGGCTAAACAAACAATAAAGTACTTGCAAGTGCTCTGCCCGCATCTGCATTTCTAGACATGCTTTGTAATGGCTCTATAGGACGTGAGGCTGTGGCGGTCCAGAGATGTGACATTGTAAGGCTCTAAGTGACCCACCGTCAGGCGGAAACGTTGGCACTGTAATGGCCACCCCTCCGCGGACCTGTACAACTCATACTTACCTGGCAAGGGAGACACCGTGATCACCAAGGCGGTTCACCCAGGGCGAGGCTCAGCCATTGCACTGCGGCTGTGCTGACCCCTGCGAATTTCCCAAATGTGGAAATCTCGATTGCATAATTTCTGTTAGTGGGGGACTGCGTTCGCGCTCTCCCCTGATCTAGTATTCAATGACAAATGTGCCCTCCTCGCTCCAGGTGCCTCTCCCACCTGTCAGGTCTGTGCCCTTGTGTACCTCCTCTTCCTCTCCCTTTAAGCGTGTTCAAGCTCATCTTTAGGTCGCCGTCTGCCCCCAAATCATGCCCAGGTCTGTCATTGTTTCCCTCTTTGTTTCAGGCCGTATATGCCGGACTACTTAATACAACCTCTAACCCCAGAAAATGTGGACAGAGAAGACACCTTCTCAAGCTTGGTCAATTAGTCAAGCGGCACCAGTTAGCGGGGGGCAGCCTCTATTGGCCTGCAGTGTGCTACAGTCCACATTGAAACGGGGACCTAGGCTGGAGCTAGATAGCACAGTGACTTAGTAATGGAAATGCTTGACAGGGTTCAAAGATATCTCCTCCAAATGTGAGTGCTTTTTCACTGTGATTGCCTTATTTTGCTAAATAACAGCTTTCCCGTGTCATGCTCTTTTTTGATACTGTTCCCTTTATAAAGCGCCCCGGCGAGTGTTCTCTCGCTTACGGCCATACCAGCCTGAATACGCCCGATCTCGTCCGATCTCGGAAGCTAAGCAGGGTCGGGCCTGGTTAGTACTTGGATGGGAGACCGCCTGGGAATACCAGGTGCTGTAAGCTTTTTCCCCCACTAGGGTGTGCTCTTGGTTTATTTTCTCATCCTGATGGCTTCATTCAACGTGTAGTTCACTAAATGCAACTGGCCCCCCGGTCGAGTGTGGGTTCTGTACGTTTCTCCTGGGCTTGTCTGAACGCGCTAATGCGTGCTCATTGGGCATTGGCTTGTGAATCCACTCTGCTTAAACACATTGAAATCGGGGGAAGGGGGCATTTGCATTTCTACCAGTTCAGCAGTGTTGTATGACAGGAAAAGAGGGATGCGCTCACAAGATGGGCTAAACAAACAATAAAGTACTTGCAAGTGCTCTGCCCGCATCTGCATTTCTAGACATGCTTTGTAATGGCTCTATAGGACGTGAGGCTGTGGCGGTCCAGAGATGTGACATTGTAAGGCTCTAAGTGACCCACCGTCAGGCGGAAACGTTGGCACTGTAATGGCCACCCCTCCGCGGACCTGTACAACTCATACTTACCTGGCAAGGGAGACACCGTGATCACCAAGGCGGTTCACCCAGGGCGAGGCTCGGCCATTGCACTGCGGCTGTGCTGACCCCTGCGAATTTCCCAAATGTGGAAATCTCGATTGCATAATTTCTGTTAGTGGGGGACTGCGTTCGCGCTCTCCCCTGATCTAGTATTCAATGACAAATGTGCCCTCCTCGCTCCAGGTGCCTCTCCCACCTGTCAGGTCTGTGCCCTTGTGTACCTCCTCTTCCTCTCCCTTTAAGCGTGTTCAAGCTCATCTTTAGGTCGCCGTCTGCCCCCAAATCATGCCCAGGTCTGTCATTGTTTCCCTCTTTGTTTCAGGCCGTATATGCCGGACTACTTAATACAACCTCTAACCCCAGAAAATGTGGACAGAGAAGACACCTTCTCAAGCTTGGTCAATTAGTCAAGCGGCACCAGTTAGCGGGGGGCAGCCTCTATTGGCCTGCAGTGTGCTACAGTCCACATTGAAACTGGGGACCTAGGCTGGAGCTAGATAGCACAGTCACTTAGTAATGGAAATGCTTGACAGGGTTCAAAGATATCTCCTCCAAATGTGAGTGCTTTTTCACTGTGATTGCCTTATTTTGCTAAATAACAGCTTTCCCGTGTCATGCTCTTTTTTGATACTGATTCCCTTTATAAAGCGCCCCGGCGAGTGTTCTCCTCGCTTACGGCCATACCAGCCTGAATACGCCCGATCTCGTCCGATCTCGGAAGCTAAGCAGGGTCGGGCCTGGTTAGTACTTGGATGGGAGACCGCCTGGGAATACCAGGTGCTGTAAGCTTTTTCCCCCACTAGGGTGTGCTCTTGGTTTATTTTCTCATCCTGATGGCTTCATTCAACGTGTAGTTCACTAAATGCAACTGGCCCCCCGGTCGAGTGTGGGTTCTGTACGTTTCTCCTGGGCTCGTCTGAACGCGCTAATGCGTGCTCATTGGGCATTGGCTTGTGAATCCACTCTGCTTAAACACATTGAAATCGGGGGAAGGGGGCATTTGCATTTCTACCAGTTCAGCAGTGTTGTAAAACAGGAAAAGAGGGATGCGCTCACAAGATGGGCTAAACAAACAATAAAGTACTTGCAAGTGCTCTGCCCGCATCTGCATTTCTAGACATGCTTTGTAATGGCTCTATAGGACGTGAGGCTGTGGCGGTCCAGAGATGTGACATTGTAAGGCTCTAATGTGACCCACCGTCAGGCGGAAACGTTGGCACTGTAATGGCCACCCCTCCGCGGACCTGTACAACTCATACTTACCTGGCAAGGGAGACACCGTGATCACCAAGGCGGTTCACCCAGGGCGAGGCTCGGCCATTGCACTGCGGCTGTGCTGACCCCTGCGAATTTCCCAAATGTGGAAATCTCGATTGCATAATTTCTGTTAGTGGGGGACTGCGTTCGCGCTCTCCCCTGATCTAGTATTCAATGACAAATGTGCCCTCCTCGCTCCAGGTGCCTCTCCCACCTGTCAGGTCTGTGCCCTTGTGTACCTCCTCTTCCTCTCCCTTTAAGCGTGTTCAAGCTCATCTTTAGGTCGCCGTCTGCCCCCAAATCATGCCCAGGTCTGTCATTGTTTCCCTCTTTGTTTCAGGCCGTATATGCCGGACTACTTAATACAACCTCTAACCCCAGAAAATGTGGACAGAGAAGACACCTTCTCAAGCTTGGTCAATTAGTCAAGCGGCACCAGTTAGCGGGGGGCAGCCTCTATTGGCCTGCAGTGTGCTACAGTCCACATTGAAACGGGGACCTAGGCTGGAGCTAGATAGCACAGTGACTTAGTAATGGAAATGCTTGACAGGGTTCAAAGATATGTCCTCCAAATGTGAGTGCTTTTTCACTGTGATTGCCTTATTTTGCTAAATAACAGCTTTCCCGTGTCATGCTCTTTTTTGATACTGTTCCCTTTATAAAGCGCCCCGGCGAGTGTTCTCTCGCTTACGGCCATACCAGCCTGAATACGCCCGATCTCGTCCGATCTCGGAAGCTAAGCAGGGTCGGGCCTGGTTAGTACTTGGATGGGAGACCGCCTGGGAATACCAGGTGCTGTAAGCTTTTTCCCCCACTAGGGTGTGCTCTTGGTTTATTTTCTCATCCTGATGGCTTCATTCAACGTGTAGTTCACTAAATGCAACTGCCCCCCGGTCGAGTGTGGGTTCTGTACGTTTCTAATGCGTGCTCATTCTAAGATTCCTGGGATGAACATATAATTCCCATAGCTCCAGCCCTGCAATCCACAGGGTTGGGGCCCATACTGGAACAATTTTCGCTCCTCTGTCGATACCCACGTCCGGACTCTCACGTGTCTAGGAAAAGTTAAGGTTTTGTAAGCATTTACCATGCAAAACATATTTTCATTAGAAGTTTCAAATTGTTATTACATTTTCAAATTCACCTGCATGGTGGATGAGCTTATTAGGGACAGCCTCCCAAGTGTCTTCAGGTGGTGTACAAGTTCTAGCCAACTTGTGATACTGTGTGTTGGCCAGTAGCCACAGGCGTGGAACTATGCTGCCACACAATCATCCTCCTCCGGGATCTAAACTACAGAAAACATCATCACCTGAAAGCAATGTTTAGAAAAGTGGTTTAATAAAACAACAGCATAAGACACACACAGGCTAGCTAAGAACAATGTGGATCCACAAAGACACCTCAGTAACCTCAGGTTTAGCTAGTCTAGCAAAATTTACTGCCAAGAGTAACGTTATCCAAATTATGTGGATAACGTTACACAAAGAAACACGATTTAGTTAACATTAAGTATTCAACAATTTTCAGTCCAACGTCCAAAATAATCTTGATTTTCTTTTGTTTCAGGAGTTCATCAAATTGTACTAAAACAATGTCATAATCCACATGTTGTATTGTCCAATTCAGAAGATATAGCTTATACCTTACACACTTTGAACAAGAATTGTTCCTGTTCCTGAACAAATGAACCAAGTCACTTAACTATTAGAATAATTTTTTCACTGTACTACAGCATGGGATTCCCGGCTTTCAAAATGGAAATTGTCTTGCCTTACGTCCAATTCACATTCGCTATAGCGCCATCTACGGACACGGCAGTGTTTAAAAGGGGTACAATTGCATCTCTGCTGGAAGAAAATGGCAACACAAGCAGATACAGCAAATCACAGTGCAGGCCCTCTCTTCGGCAGCTAGCCGACGCAGTCGGGCTGCTGGTGGTAAGCCATCTGAGATGCAAATTAGCTTATGCAAATTGAGATAATGACAGAAGCAACAAAAGCTGGTGGCCTGCTGGATGAAGGACATTAAAGCCTCCTGCGGCCCGCCAGCAGCAAAACGCCGGTGGGCCGCCATCGATTGTTCACTGGGTAGGGGATTGCAATAAAAGAGGGACTGTCCATTTGACACAGCTCAGTGATAATACGTCATTCTGCCCACCCCTTCTTCATCAACACAGTTAGAAATATACTATACATAATATTGGAAACAAAGTTCCTTCTGCTGCTGAATTTTTCCACAGCCATGGAGCCAAAGCCATGTAATAAATGAACACAAATTATTTTAAAAGGGTACAATGGAAAACAGAGGGTCAATGTAAAACTACTACTGTTTCACTGTTCATATGAGAACAGTATGCTGCAATTTGTATAGTCATATTGAGTAGTTTGTATAGTGAAGTTTAGCTAGAATGACTTGTCATAACACAGGAACAGATTTGTTCAGTTTGCTGTCCAACAAAACTAGTCTACACTTTGAGTGGGTGATGAATCAGGACACACAAACTCATTAATCCTAAACCAGTGTGAATTCATACAATCCCTCTCTGAAGGTAATAATAAAGACCATTGGGAAAAATTTTGTTTTTGCCATTTGGTTGCAAATCTAGCCCTCGCTTCTTCCCATACGAGAGCATCTTCACCTGGCTGATGGAGGGCAGATTGTCCAGCAGCAAATGAAAGACAGTAAGGCGCCACCTGATGGAGGATTTGCTCCGGTTGCCTGCACATAGCAATGGCATTATTTAGCAGTCCCACATATGTTTGATAGTTTTCTGAGAGTAGCAATGCAAAATAGATGCACAATGTCTGGTCTAGAGCAAATAATAAAATACAGGAATTGCGTTTTTCCGCCCCCAAAATAACTACTCCAGTTCATTCTGTAGATCACCAAACCCCTTAAAGAAACTTGTCACTGGGGAAGGATAGGAATAAATATACATGTAATAGATGTTAACTCTACCATGCTGCTTGTATATCACTTTTGACTTCAACTACTGGGTGGGACATAGAGGTGGCTGAGAGAGCACATGTCCAATTAGGCAATTTTTTCTCCAAAGTGTGTTCCTATACATCCCCCTAAAGTATGAAAAGACGTGTTTAAGAAGCGATAGGAGGGACTTTCGATTATGTTCCAAAATTAATGGAAGGAAGTGTACAAGTGCAGTTTAGTTTGGAAAAGGGTGAATAATTGGGACACATTTAACACATTAATATTACTTAATATTATGCTGTCTATGATAAACTAGACACAATCCACAATTATGATGGTACCTCCACATCCTACCTATCCAAGTAATAGTTGGCTTAACTAATAGAGAATATCTAGGCCACTTGTATTAACTTATAGATTAAACTCTGATGAGATACATGTGAACATTACTTCCACTGGTGTCATCTGGGTCATCTGGACCTCCTAAACACACAGATAATAGAACTATATCTAGTTATCTAACTTGTCCAATGCATTTTCCTTACAAGGCACAAAACAATTTACTGTAGCTTTTTGCTGGTGTCTTCCTTGTTGTAAAGGTAGCTAGCTAGGCTAGCCAGTGGGCTGGTTGGCTACCTACTCACTATTAAAACTTTTCTTACTCGAAATGTAAAATGTTCATATATAAACAATTATTAGACAAATAGGTTGTTTAGTGATGGAGGGGCCTCATGACAACCTCTACGGGAATGGTGTTCCATCCTTCCAGTAGAGGTTCAGAGACTTGTAGAATCAATGCCAAGGTGCATTGAAGCTCTTCTGGCAGCTCGTGGCCCAACACAGACCTTACAGACCTTACCTCACATTGGACATGTTGGTTTTTCCTTAAATTTGTCAGGCTTCCGTATATGTTTACTAGTATTGGTTGTATTTTCTTCATCACCCCATAATCAAAGTACAAATCTTCAGAACATTTTCAGTTAATCAATTATTGTACTTTATTTCCCAATGTAAACAATAATTTGTTAAAATGTAAATTCAAACAATAACATTATTTAGCACCTCTTTTTAGACATTTGGCCTAACACATTTGGAACACATTCATTAACATTCATTCACCTAACCAAGGAGGTAAGGTGTGATGTCATAGCTGGGACACAAATGTCATAGCTAGACTCAGATCCTCCGTGAGCTCCTCTGGTAGTGAGGACACCGTTGAGGTTATATTGTGAGTCAGCTCCAATATCCTGTAGGGGAAAATATACACACAAATATGAGTAGTCCCAAAGAGCAGACTAAAATTGTCACAATACAGTTTTATCACATTAAATCACGAAATCAAACCTGGGTTTAGGTTCAAGATTAAATTGACCTGATAGTGAAACATCGTTAACTTCAAAGCCCTACTTTCATGCTGCTTTAGTATTGTGCTGGGGGAATGGGTTCTGTCGGTCCTGTCTTCAGTCCCAATTGTTTACATTGCATTAGTTGTTGTGATGGAGGACACAGGTCAGTCTGAATCACATGCTGAGGTATCGTTTTGGATCCAAGGATTGCTCTCTCTTTTATGTGGTGTCCTTTTGAACCATAGGAGGACACAAGCTCTCGGACCGCACCTCAGAACCCCCTGACGACTCACAGCTGCCCCTGTCCAAAGTCCACCTGGCCCGACGACTCACAGCTGCCCCTGTCCAAAGTCCACCTGGCCTAATGACTCACAGCTGCCCCTGTCCAAAGTCCACCTGGCCTAATGACTCACAGCTGCCCCTGTCCAAAGTCCACCTGGCCCGACGACTCACAGCTGCCCCTGTCCAAAGTCCACCTGGCCTAATGACTCACAGCTGCCCCTGTCCAAAGTCCACCTGGCCTAATGACTCACAGCTGCCCCTGTCCAAAGTCCACCTGGCCCGACGACTCACAGCTGCCCCTGTCCAAAGTCCACCTGGCCTAATGACTCACAGCTGCCCCTGTACAAAGTCCACCTGGCCCGACGACTCACAGCTGCCCCTGTTCAAAGTCCACCTGGCCCGACGACTCACAGCTGTCCCTGTCCAAACTCCACCTGGCCTAATGACTCACAGCTGTCCCTGTCCAAAGTCCACCTGGCCTAATGACTCACAGCTGCCCCTGTCCAAAGTCCACCTGGCCTAATGACTCACAGCTGTCCCTGTCCAAACTCCACCTGGCCTAATGACTCACAGCTGTCCCTGTCCAAAGTCCACCTGGCCCGACGACTCACAGCTGTCCCTGTCCAAACTCCACCTGGCCTAATGACTCACAGCTGCCCCTGTCCAAAGTCCACCTGGTTGTTGCAGATCTAGTTGCTGCCTGATAATTCCTGATGTCAATTCCCGAATTCCACTTGGTTTTACAGCAGATATGGATTCTGCCTAAAGACTCAGCCCAGCTGCATTTATTGACCTACTGGTCATCTGAACATGGAAAAACATGTATGTGGGCCCAAAGGTCATGCTCTCTTATAATCTTTAATCAGCACAGCTAGAAGAGGACGGGCCACCCCTCAGAGCCTGATTCCTCTCTAGGTTTCTTCCTTTTAGGGAGTTTTTTTATCTAGCTACTGTGCATCTACCCTGTTGTTGCTTGCTCTTTGAGGCTTCCGGCTTCAAAGCACTTTGTGACAACTGCTGATGTAAAAAGGGCTTTGTAAAATACATTTGACTGAAGCAAAAGTATAACACTGTATAAAGCTGTAGCTCCTATTAGATTTTGAAAGTTTGGTTTCATGTCACTCATAATATTGTATGAGTAGTTTGCTTTAAGGTGATTTGTTTTCTGTCAGTGTAGGTTTTTATTGTGAATGTTTTGATATTACATACATATATAATCCTTACCTTCCTTTAAATCATGACCTCTTTTTTTTTTATGGACTGATCGTGTGTTTCTGCCTTTAATGCTTTGTTTGTCATGATTACCTCTGCAATGTTTGTTTCTTTAAGGAGATGAAATGCAAAGTACAGCAGTGGGTCTGGTGAATGTAACTTTGATGCCTAATTGTAATGCACAGTATCATCTGGTGAATGAGGAGGGCATGGGCACACATGCATATATGTTTTGTTCAGTAATTTTTGTTCATGTAAAGACATTGGTCCACAAATTAGTCCATTATCTATGTTTTTCACATGACTGGGAATACAAATGTGTGTATGGAAAACTTCAGGGATCTTTTATTTTAGATTATCAAACAAGTGGACCAACACTGTACATGGTGCATTTATATTTTTTGTTGAATGTAGCTATACATTCAAAATTCTGATACTTCAAACCTGAGGTTTGTTCTATTTTACATAATCATTCGCTGGTTGTATGATATTAAATATATTAAACTTTGTGTCACCACCAGTGTTCTCACCAGCTGATGTATTGTGCTGGGAGCTGAGGCTCCTGTCTGGAGCCCTTATCTGTCACCAGAGACGTCTTCATCTGTTTGAAGTTGGCCTCAATCTCTTCCTTCAAGATCGACAGAGGCTCAATGCCTCGGAATGAGTTGAGCACTTGCTGCAAAACATGAATGTATAGTGAAACAGTGGGGGACTGCCAGGGCCTTAGAGTCAAAGATGACCGAAGGATGGATACAAATATATATTATTTGTTATATTCTCATTTTGAATCATTTAATCCCCGGTAATTGATTCAATCTTGTTACCATTTTAATTGATACATTTTCTTCGGATTGGGTTGGAAAGGGAGGGTTAATACCAACAAGAAAAGAATATCCAATCAATCAGACTTTTCTTTGGTGGTCTCTAGGCAGTTCAGCCAGCTAGAATTGGCTAGGATCTGGACAGAAGGCATTTGCCATTCTACTGTACTAGAATATAGAAGGGTGACAAAGCAAGATGTTTAATTGTGAAAGTATGATTTTATAATGTTTGATCTCATAAATGTGTAAGTATGTATGTACATTTTATTTTACCCAGATACATCATGTTCCTAGTTTACAAGAGACCATATACCACAGGTATAACATCACATCACTTTTTAGTGAACTATTTTTCTTTGGTTCAGTTCAGGACTACAATAAGGCATCTCTGGGGTTTGTGGTATATTGCCAATACGCCATGTGTTCAGGCACACCTAATCCATTGTGCATAACAGCTTTTTGCCATGGTATAATGGCCACATACCATAGCCCCTCATGCCTTATTGATTAAATATACACTGATCAGCCATAACATTATGATTACTGACAGGTGAATAACACGGATAATCTCGTTATCATTGCACCTGTCAATGGGTGGGATATATTAGGCAGCAACGGAACATTCAAGAGTAAGGATCTGAGTGACTTTAACAAGGGCCAATTGTGATGGCTAGACGACAGCCCTTTTGGGGTGTTCCTGGTACACAGTGGTCAGTACCTATCAAAAGTGGTCCAAGGAAGGAAAACCGGTGAACTGGTGACAGGGTCATGGGCGGAGATCTCATGATCTCCACGTGGGGAGCAAAAGCTGGCCCGTGTGGTCCGATCCAAAAGACAAGCTACTGTGTGGTCCGATCCAAAAGACCAGTCAAAGTGCCCATGCTGAACCCTGTCCACTGCCGAAAGCGCCTACAATGGGTATGTGAGCATCAGAACTGGACCACGGAGCAATGGAAGAAGGTGGCCTGGTCTGATTAATCACATATTCTTTAACTTCTCGTGGATGGCCGGGTGCGTGTGCGTCACTTACCTGGAAAACACATGGCACCAGGATGCACCAAGAAGGCAAGCCGATGGAGGCAGTGTGATGATTTGGCCAATGTTCTCCTGGAAAACCTTGTGGACGTAACTTTGATACGTACCACCTACCTGAGCATTGTTGCAGACCATGTGCACCCTTTCATGGCAACGGTATTCCCTGTTGGCATTGGCCTGTTTCAGCAGGATAATGCACCCTGCCACAAAGCAAAACTGGTTCAGAAATGGTTTGAGGAACACAACAACGAGTTCAAGGTGTTGACTTGGCCTCCAGATTTTCCAGATCTCAGTCCAATCAAGCATCTGTGGGATGTGCTGGACAAACAGGTCCGATCCATGGAGGCCCCCCTTGCAACTTACAGGACTTAATGGATCTGCTGCTAAAGTCTTGGTGCCAGATACCACAGCACACCTTTGGAGGTATTGTGGAGTCCATGCCTCAATGGGTCAGGGCTGTTTTGGTGGCAAAAGGGAGATCTACACAATATTAGGCAGGTTTGTCATAATGTTATGGCTGATCGGTGTATAATGACGCAATACAGAGTACCTTAGATATAGTACTTAGCCATGGTATATAACTATTTATAAACCAGTTGCTTTGAATCATGAATGCTGATTGGCTAATAGCCATGGTATAATAGCCATGGCCATTTAACTAAAACCCCTGAGGTGCTTTGATGCAATTATAAACCAGTTACCAACATAATTAGAACAGCAAAACGTAACTGCTCGTCATACCCTTGTTTCATGGCCAGTTTCATAAACCACAGTTTTCAGGTAAACAGCATTCAGGGTTTGAATCTACCGGTTTATAAATACATTAAATTAGACCATATTCACTTACATATATAACTGACAGCTGGTGAGCAATGTATTTATGGCTCCCGAGATGTTTCACATCCTCTTCCAGTTGCTGACTGAGTACTAGTAGCTGATTGAGTCTCCCAATGTGGCAGAAATAGTCTGCAAATGAGATGGATTATTAGTTTCAAGCAGTGTGTGAGGTGAAATGTTTACTGCTTTCAAACTGTTTATAATGTTACAACCAATAGATACTTATTTGTTGTTGCTGATTTTGGGTTCATCTTCTACCCACAATGTTCGTCATTGTTTTTTTAATCATATATTTGTATTTATTTTTCAAGTGCTGTCGAGAAGGAATCTGTAATAAGAATTTATAGGTGTGATTTGCCTCATGTATAGTGTACATCCTGACTTGACAACCGAAACACCCTGATACCGTATGTGTCTGAAGTGGGCAAATGATCCAGAAGAGACCTTGAAGCGAAGCGTATTTTCATGATCTCCCCTCGGCACAGCCAGAACAGAGCTGCCCAGCCAGGCCCCAGTCACTGGCTTTTGTCCAGGTTTGTTCCCGGGTTCCTGCCTGTCTAGGGGGGGGTTTCCTAACCAATGTAATTTCACATTTTATTGCTTCCTGTTTTGGGTCTCAGGCTGGGTTTCTGTGTTATGTGCTTTGCGACAACTGCGGATGTAAGAAGGGTTTAATTAAAATACAGTTTATGTCATTAGATTTTAAGGTAGTTTTTTGTTAACACACCCGGTTGAAATGAATTTAGTTTCAATGGAAGAATATAACAAATCTGATCAGGTCAACTACGGCTCGCTAACCACTGACCTGCAAAAGGAATGCTCAGTGGAGTGGGCTATTACATTTAAATGGAAATTAACTGAGCTAACTAATGAAAGATTAAGTCTGTATCGTAAACCACAAAGGCTGTCACAGGGCTACTCCTACCGTCCATTTGGGGTTTCTCCAGCATGTCCACTGGACTGCCCTGGATGAGGAACACCTCGACGCGAGGGTAGAGGGTTGACAGACCCACCATGTCCAGATAGTCCTGAGAAAACCACACATCTTTCACATCGTTGATAAGTCACATTCTAGTTTATGGGGGGGGGAAATGAGTAGATCAACAGTTGTCACAGTGTTGTATGTGAACGTGATACCTCCAGCTGTGGCGTAGGTTTTGGCAGGTGTTCTAAGCACTGGAGCATCTGTTCGATAATATCTGTCCCTGGATGAATACGATGGAACATCACAGGTCAAGTAAGCACTATGACGAGCTGCAGTGAACAGTTTTACTTTGTTCTTCCGGGTGAGGCATACCTTGCTCATGGAAAGTGTCTGACTCCTCGGGGCTGCAGTCCTGTCTTAGCTGCTCTTGGAACTGCAAGGAAACGTGAGTGAACATACTTTTCAAAATAGGATGTGCATGTCTATGCGGACTAAGTACATTGGCTTTGTAAAGTATTCAGACACCTTCACTTTCTCTTGCCAATGATCCACACACTATACCACACAATGACAAAGCGAAAACACACTTTTAGAAATGTGTGCCAATTTATTGAAAATAAACAAACTGAAATATCTCAGGCAAATAATTGTTCAGATGGCTTGTCATGACACATGGAGTTCACCTGTTGGCTAACTTATTTGATTGGACATAACTCTAGAAAGGCACAAAGCTGTCTATATAAGGGCATGAATGATAGAGTAAAAAAACAGCTATGAACTTTGTGCAGAACTCAAACATAGAACTGTGTGGCCAATGGCCACGCTAACAGAGCTTCAACCTATCCTGTAACCATCTCTGCAGCACTCAATAAAAATAAACAAAACAAGAAACGCTGCCTGGAATTTGCCAAAAAAGGCGCATGAAGGACAGAGAGCATGAGGAAAAAAGATTTCTGGTTTAATGAGAACTGGATCCAACTATTAAGCCTGAATCTAGTGGTGAATCTAGCAAAAACAAGGTGTCATCATCTGGCTAATACCATCCCTGCCAGCATCATGTTCTGGGGATGCTTCTCTGGGGCGGGGACTGGGAGACTGGTTGGGATTGAGGAAAGGATGAAATCCAGTGCAACAATGATCCGAAGCACACAGCCAAAACACTGGAGTGGCTATGGGACATGTCTGTATACTTATCTAAGGTTTTTGTTTTAAAATAAATTGGCACATAAATCTACAAGCACGTTTTCACTTTGTCATTATGGAACATTTCTGTTTAGATTGACGGCAATTTGTTTTGTCATCACTTATAAATTCAGTATATAACAGATAAGGTCTAGCATACAGGAATACTGAGATTATGATACCCCCCACAAAAGAGCAAAAACTGAGTATAATAATCAGTTTGAAAGGTGAATACATGATCTCTTGACAAAACATTGTGTATTATAGCCTTTATGATTTAAATGTTAAATTTAAACCCAGAAAACAAAAACTTGAACTTACTTGAATCAATACAAAAAACTCCCAAGATAAACATTGAAAAGTTAATCACAATAGACAGATATATTACAAGATTTAGAATTGATCAATCACTGTAGGAAGTTCTTTTACAAAATATCATTCTACCATTGTAATTAACTAGCATACAACCAAGGGCTTAGCTGAAGGGTGGAAATGTCCCTCAAATAATAGTAGCAAGTATATAGGTCACCTCAAATAAAAATAACTAATTTGCAAAAAATATAAAATGTGCCAAACCCCCCCTCCTTCCCCAATATCTTATCACACTCACGCCTAGATCCTGCTTGGCAAGATCACTGCCTGTCTTCAATTCAAAACACACAGTCATCATGATGGAAATCAAGATGGCTGAATCCATTATTGTGAATTCCACAACATTTTTGCTTTAGAATTTTTTTAATCACTCCACTACTTTTCCATGTGTAAAAAACATGGAGAAAATACAAAGGTAAAGGTAGATACTGGCCTACAAAAAGAACAACATGTGGAGAAAGTGAACGGGTCTGAATACAACACAAAGACAAAACATACCGTATTTATTTCAGCTACATACAGTACCTTGCAAAAGTACTTGAACCCTTGAAGAGGTATCTCATATTACTGAATTACAGATGGTACAATGACGTTTTGTTCTAAACCGTCATGTGAAAAAGTACACTCCCTGGAAATTTTAACATGTGAATGTTTTAGCTAAATTCAAAGCAATTTAACAAATTACACATGCTAAAATAATACTTTGAAACCATTTATTCAATTAAAATAAACAGAAATGCAATTTTGTTACGTGGGCAAAAGTTAGTAACCCCAAACATTTACCATTACATAAAATGACTAAATTTGGAATCAGGTGCAAATGATGAATAACATGGGAGGGTCCATCCTCCCCATAAATGTTCAAAACTTTGTCTGGTTTGGTTTTAACCATATGGATGTAGGGTAACATCATGCTAAGTTCAAAAGACCCATCAAAGCCATTTCCATGCAATTGGAAGTACATCATTCCACAAAAGATGCAATCTTTAAACAATCTTTAAACCGCCAGGGGAATATCAAGCTAACTATTTGCCTTTCTTGCCATAATCATTGCTGAAGTGCACGAGTCAACTGTGAGGAAGAGACGCCAAAAATTGGCCTACACAGATCAGGAAGGAAGCCATTGCTCCCAAAAAAGAATTTCACAACATGACTGGCATTTGCCAGACAACACCTGGGTAAAGACCAAAATTACTGGAACAATGTGCTCTGGTCTGAAGAGTAAAAAGGCGTGGTTGTTTGGATACTTTGCCAAAAATGATGTTTGGTGAAAATAAAACAATGATTTTGAACAGAAGAACCTCATTCCAACTCTGAAGCATGGAGCCAGTTGGCATCATAGTTTTGGGATGTGTGCTGCCTCAGGACTTGTCTGACCAACTTGTCACCATTGAGTCAACCATGAGTTCCATATTGCAGCCTACCAGAGAATTCTTGAGGAGAATTTCAGGCATCTGTGAATTTGTACTATTTGCAATGAGAAAATTGGTCATCGGTCGGAATATCTTTGCAAGGTGGGGTACATATTATATATGTATTCATTCACATTATAGAATAGAATGTTGGAGGAGATTGTTGACCAATACATGAAATCGACTTCAATCTAAGTCTAAATATGTTAGTGGCTTCTGGCGAAGGAGGGTATTTTCAGACGGAGGTGCATGACGTGTTACCTGCTGTACCTGTGCCCTGATGAGTAGGTCCAGTTGTCCACAGAGATACAGCATCTCTAGACCCACCTGCTCTGGGTTTAGGTGGACAGGCGTCAGGGGTCTCTTCACGTTCAGTTCAACTGACCACAAAAAAAAATCCATACTTAAGGGGCATTTTCAGATCGTTAACGTTTAGAATAGTACAAAAACAAATGTAATAATCAGGTGTTCCTATTCTAGCCTACACAAAGTAATCTGTGTGAAATGCAAACAAATCACGATTTGCTACCACGTGAATAACTAGCTAATAATAGTTTAATTAAACGAAGGAAATATACGGGTTATTTATAATAAACGTACCTTTCAATTTTTCGTGATAAATGCACGGCTGAGAGAGCGGTTCGGAGAAGCTAACTGCTGCCATATCTATATTAAGTCTCGCGGCCTGTTAGCAGCCTTTTATTCTATCAATCTGCTGAATCTTTATCATCGGAGCAAATAAAAACAAAAAATAACGAAAACGCGTGTTACTTCCAGTGTATCGATTTCGCTGCGGAAACCATTTTTCCTTGCCCCCATCACTGATCGGAATTATTTTTGTCAAACACATGGGTTGCATTCAAGATCACTGTGGTTGTATATCACCGGTTGGAGAGCAATTCATTGTTTCGATCTATGACAAAACATTCATCAAGGTAAAATAAACCTTAAGAAATTAAAACAAGGAAAAGCAAGCGAATCTTCACATGACTACACAGTATAAAGGGAACGCTTGCTATGATATGCGTCAGTATTACAGTAGATATGATGTCCACGCCCATTTTCGATTTAGCATCTTTCAAGTTTTGAACATACCCTTATTAAAGACCAGTCAGCTTTTTGGGTGATGTCATCATAAATAAATACCGATTAATACACATACAGAAAATCGAGACTTCCTGAAAAAAGAATTGGCAAATGTAAACCAAACTCACGTTTTTGACAGATTTATTAAATAGTTATCAAAGAAAGACAACGGTTCTTTGATTCTTCATTCAGGACTCAAAAGCAGTCATAATAAAATACAGCTGGCTTATAAAGGTTGTCACAGTTTTACAGTATTCAAAGTGACACGTTTGAACAAAAAGGGATTAGGTCTTGACATCATAATGGCAAAAATACATTTAAATAGTGTACTTAGAAAGAATAGCTACATCCCCAATACCACAACAGTATTGATATCTTGCGTTATAAAAAGGAAAGACTGTTAAGTCACACTCTCTAGCAAAAGTCCTACTCATCGAACTGGCTTATCCTTTTTGCCCAATGCTGAAATATACAACAATGTACATCTTTAGGTAAATACCCATATTCTTAAATGTGAATCCCTTGATAAGAAGTGCCTCTGGAAGGGAAACCAAATATTTGTAAAATTTGTTTTAAGTTCTTCGCAGCACAGGTCTTTTAGGTTACACTCCCACACATGCATGCAGTTGCACAGTGTCATAAGTGTTCTTTATCAAGAATACAAAGTGTGTGTTAGACATTTTTGAATAACTCGGCTTCCTTTTTTGAAAGAAAAAAATAATAATTTGACGTCAGTTGGCTGTGACAGAAGACAAATGTTGCATTAGGGAATAGAGAGAGCACACCGTCTCCAGTTCACTAGAGTCCAGAATGGAACCTTTCCCACTTCCAGAATGGTTCTGTACTGAGGCAGATCCTGGTTCTAGCTTTCTTTCCAATAGGGGAGTTTTGGTTGCTACTGGCGACCAACAGGGGGCAGGTTGAGGTTGGCCATGAGTTCGTGGACAGATGCAAAGATCGTGCACTCACCTGAAAGGAGAGAAAAACACATCTCAAGTCGGTATAATACCAATAAAATTTACAATTTTTTTTACGAAGCATCCAACATGTGGGCTAATACTTTTTTGAAATGCTGGTCACAATCAGGCCACATTTGTGTGTGTGGACTGGCCCACTGACCCTGTCGCGCGGGGTGCAGTTCGTTGAACCTCTTCAGTATATTGGAGACCATGAGTGCCGCTGCACCCGAAGAGGAGTGCTGCCTGGGGATGTCGGCCTGCTGGGTCAGGCCCGTGGCCATGTCGTACACAATGGGGACGATGATGTTCACAGGCTCCTGGGGCAGTGGTAGCCTCTGGGTCAGCTGAAGCTGAGGGGAACAGGGAGATTTACAGGGTTAGTCCAGGAACTTGGTTATGGCGTCCGTTCAAAAATAATAATAAAACATGAGAAATAACATTCCACAAGTCATTTCATCAGACCACATTGCTCCAAAAATGATTTTGCTGAGGAGCAGCACCAAAGTTTAATGACCACGGGGGAATCACTACTCTAAACTAACTGTTGGTCCTCATCCTTCCCCCGGATATAAGAGACTGCTTCAGACTTGGACGCCAGAGATTAATTCAATACGGCTCCTGTTTGTGGTGACCATGTTGCTCAGTAACAATTTCAGTTGGACCATTTCAATGAAAATTCCCAAATTCTGTGGCTATACATTTAAATACTATTTTAAAAACCACCTTTTTAAGGTTCTCAGCAATGTATCAACTTATTCCCTTATTTCCACTGTAGTGTAATTCTGTGTGAATTACAACACATTGAAGGATACCATTTAGTTGTACTATAGCATATTATTGTACTGTTCTTAGTGATTCAATATTTACCAATAATTTTTAATATCACCTATCAAACTAAGTAGTAAAACAACTTCAATTTCTGTTTTCAGTGTTTATTACTGATCTCTGGAGTAGTTTTAAAAGGGAGCATTATGCAAGATGAGGAAACTTAAAAAAATAAATTGCAAAGAAAATCAACAGATTATCAAAACAGTTGTTCTTTGAGGTCCTAACTGGTCATGTCAAAATACACGTTTGCCACACACTGAATAGCTTCAAAGACTATTGTTTGCAAACTCTTTCCATATTACCCCAGATAAACAGACTCTCTGGTCAACAAATTCTCACAGTCAAACTAAACAGGAGTTAAGGGGCACTTACAAAGAAGAGCATCTTGGACTTGAGCACCACGGCGATGGTCCCTGGGGGCGCGATGGGAGGGGCGCTGGGGGGGATGGTCAAACAGAACTGGACGTTCCACTTCAGCTGGGTGGCCTGGTCAGGGAACTAGAGCGGGAAACCGTGACACGGGTTTAGGAACGTTTCACAGAGGACACACGCGTTCTCACACGCGAACACAGGCGCACATTAATCCACGTCACCAGATTCCCAAATGCCTAACAGACAACGACCCACCAGGACATCAACACAGTCTCACGTGTCACCTGAGTTTCCAGAACGACACTAACTATGAGCTTTATACCAACCAGCGTGACTGAAGCAACGCACCTGCTGGTTTTGGCCACGCACAATTAAGAGCATCACCGCTGCACAAACCTTTCAGGCCGCATGCAACACACACAGCAACGCACAGTGCTCACCAGCTCAAGCTTCATAATGCGGACACAGTCCCTGAGAATGTTGGTGGGAGCCCCAAGCAGTTTGGTGAAGGCATTTA
Source organism: Esox lucius (assembly GCF_011004845.1). Lineage (NCBI taxonomy): Eukaryota > Metazoa > Chordata > Actinopteri > Esociformes > Esocidae > Esox > Esox lucius. The sequence continues at coordinate 35,058,035 of NC_047588.1, forward strand.
ATGTGTTGTATTTGAAGGGAGGGCCGGCCACCTGAGAGGAGGGGGAGAGAGAAGAGGGAGTAAGAGGGGAGGAGAAAGAGGATGAGAGAGAGGGGGGAGGACAGAGATTTACAGCCACCACCTGGGACACATTAGGGTTCACAGACGTTCTTGGGGACAGAACCAATTTCTCATCTTTTGCCGGCTAGGGGACGTGATCCAGGAACCCTTTGGTTAATGGTCAGATGCTCTAAACAAAAACAGTTATAACAGCAAATCATGTTGTTAAAAGTTTGAGTTAAAAAGCATTTGACTTAAAACACAAATACTTGAAAATAGTACAATGTAGTACATTAATGTTGGTTTTTAAAAGAACGTAAAGTATTATTTATTTTAAATTCCAGCTACACATGTATTTTAACCCTTTTGGTGTGTGTGTGTGTGTACATGATATACTTTGACTTACCCGGGTCTCAAAGAACTTCTCCAGGACCTGCAACTCCTCCTGTGACCAGGGCCCTGCGTTCTCTGGGGTAACTTTGAGCTGCAGGGTCTGGTATGTCTTAGGGTTCAGTGCCACGCGACATTTCAAAACCTCCGTCTTAAACATGATCACCCCCGGCTCGTTAGAGTTCACTATGGACAGCTGGACAGACGGAGGAAACGACGAAGAGGGGATTATCATTAAAAAAAGAAAAGAAATACCAAAACAAATGCAACTTTAGCTTGTTAAGCTCAATGACTACATAGAAATTGACAGTAAAAAAAATAATAAAAAAAAGGCACAATTTAACAGATAAGGAAACTAATTTCTATCCACTAATGCTTGCGTTGAACGTTTGAAGGTTGGGAAAGCACTGAGCACTGATGCAGAGCAATTGGAGACACGCTACCAATCAAAGGGTTTGGGGTCACTTAGGAAAGTCTTTGGTTTTTGAAAGAAAGGAAAATGTTTTGTCCATTAAAATGACATCAAATTGATCAGAAATACAGTGTAGACATTGTTAATGTGGTAAATGACTACTGTAGCCGGACACCGCTGATTATTATTGGAAAATCTACTTAGGCATACAGAGGCTCATTATCGACAACCATCAGTCTTGTGTTCCAATGGCACGTTGTGATTGCTAATCCAAGTGTATAATTTTTAAAGACTAATCGATCATTACAAAACCCTTTTGCAATTGTTAGCACAGCTGAAAACTTTTGTACTGATTAAAGAAGCAATAAAACTGGCCTTTTTTAGACTAGCTGTGTATCTGGAGCATCAGCAATTTTGGGTTTGATTACAGGCCTAAAATGCCCAGAAATAAATAACTGTTCTGAAACTTGGCAGTATATTCTTGTTCTGAGAAATTAAGTCTATATTATGTGAGAAATTGTCAAGAAACGGATGATCTCCTGCAACACTGTGTACTACACCCTTCACAGAACAGCACAAACTCTTACCACAATTAGCCTCGGCGCACAACTGAGCAAGAGGACAAATACCGAAGTGTCTAGTTTGAGGAACAGATGCCTCACAGGTCCTCAACTGGCAGTTTCATTAAATAATACCCGCAAAACACCAGTCTCACTGGACAGAGGAAGACTGGGAAAAAAGTTATGGACAAGCAAATCTAAGTTTGAGATGTTCGTATCACAAAGAACAACATTCGTCAGATGCCGACCAAATGAACAGATGCTGGAGGAGTACTTGACCCCATCAGTCATGCATGGTTGAGGCAATGTGATGCTCTGGGGGGACTTTGGTTGTGGTTAAATGGTAGATTTGTACAGGAAGATTTGATGAAGGCAGGCCATCACTCTATTTTGCGGTGCCATCCCATACCCTGTGGACAGCAATTGACTGGAGACAATTCCCTCTTACAACAGGACAATTATCCAAAGCACAGCTCCAAACATCAAGCCAATCCAACGTGTGGGAGGTGCTTCAGGAAGCGTGGGGTGAAATCTTTTCAGTTTACCTCAACAAATTGACAACAAGAATGCCAAAGGTCTGCAAGGCTGTAATTGCTGTAAATGGAGGATTGTCAGAATATATTTCCTATTCAAACTATTTTCATATATGTTTTCATGGAAAACAAGAACATTTCTAAGTGACCCCAACTTTTGAACGGTAATGTAGATGAGGTCACAAGAGCCGTCTAAGTCGAGCTTGTTTTGACAGTAGAACTGGGACGATAACCCCAAACATTATCAACACCTATCGAAACCACAATTCAACAAGGACTTTTAACGACCGGCAATAACAAACTAAGACACAATGACACTCACGATGACACTCACATCAGCGTCCAACTGGATAAGATGGAGCGACAGAGATGGAGATGGATGAAATGGAGAGAGGTAGAGAAGTGTCAGGACAGAAATACATTAAAAACAAACCCAGTGGGTGAGCGAGGAAGGCGCAGACACGGAAAGAAACACAGACCAAAGGACAGAGACAGTTTAAAACCAAACCCCTGGAGGTTCCACCACTCACATTGGGCTCCAGCTGGATGATCCGCTGCAGGTGGCGTCTCATGATCACCGAACCCAGGAAGCGCTCCAGCGGAGAGCAGAGGTAACTGCCCGCCAGCCCCGGAACCAGGCAGGGCGTGGGGGAGGGCAGCAGCAACACGTGCAGGGCGTTGTGGCTGAGGATTGTGGGGATGGAGGCAGCCCAGGAGCGCTGAGGTAGCTTACGGGGCGGGGGCATAACGCCAGAACCTGGAGGGAGACGGGCGGGCGGGTGGGGAGAAGTGCAGGCGTGGAGAAAGGCGGGCAGACAGACAAGCAGACAGAGAGTATCATTAGCCAAGGGCGCAAGTGTCAAACCCAGGGCTGAGTGTTGGCATTTTAGCCCCCAAAACTAATCCGTCAATCTACATACAATATGTTACATACAGTTCCAGAGGAGTGGATTGTCATTCAGAGTCATGTATGGGGGTGGTGTTTCTTCTGTGTGTGTTACTCACTGGGACCGGCGCGTGGCGAGTGTGAGGCATCAGGGATGGGCGAGTGGAGTGAGGGGTTTCCCGGGGACATGCCGTGGATGCGGGCCCCAGGAGAGGGCCCTGAGACCTGGGGAGAGCCTGGCCACTGGCCCCTCTGACTGGGAGACACCATGGCGTAGGGGGAACTGGGGTCAAGAGCACCTTGAAAATATACAGACACATCGTCATCAACTTGTCTTCACCGTTAACAGTGAACAACCACCAGCAATAATGCATCATTAATAATAATTTATAACACATCAGATCCGTAATATAATGATAACATCCCCCTACTGACTGGTCTCCATGACGGCAAACTCCAACAAACTTGCACAGACATGAACTGGGACGCACCGAACTACACAGACAAAGACTCACACCCACTGATTGACACAAATGTCCTCAGTTCACTATCCAATGAAATCCGTCCACACTTAATGCACCACTTGGTGCCCACCGCCCTGTCAAGCTGAGGTTGACCTTCTAAAACACACGAGCACGAACAGGACAGGCATACCTCCTAGGACGGACGAAATGTTCCTAAATTGTTCCCTGAAAAATAAGTTAGTCGAATAGTAACGATAACACTTTGCAACTATTAGACAAATTATATGTTAGTCTAATTGCTTATAAGTTATGGTGTGTTTTGACTTTCTATAGGCTGTAAAAACAAAAAAAAAAGGATTTACTAGACATACAAGTGCAATTGATTAGTTAACAGTGTAATTGCATATGTTGAATTCAATCACTGGCACAAATATTACAGAGTGGACAAAATTCACATTCTGTATTTGTTGTTTGAAAGAAATACTACCATATCAACCTTACGTCAGGCGGAACTCTTTTGCTACTGACAATGTGTCCCGCTGTGGAAAATATTACTCTGTCAGATGAGGATGTTTGGCAATAGATTCAAACACTTGACATTTCAGTGTACTCACAAGCTGCGTCATGGTGTACTGTTGAATTATAGGAAATTTCCATATCATAGTTTCCTAAACTGAATCGCCTCAAATAGCCACCCAGCTCTACTGGTCTTCCCTACAACCTCAACCAGCCACCCAGCTCTACGGGCCTTTAACTAAAGCCTCAACCAGCAACCCATCTCTACAGGCATTCCCTATAACCCTCAACAAGCCACCCAGCTCTACAGGCCTTCCCTATAACCTCAACCAGCCACCCAGCTCTAAATGCCTTCCACTAAAACCCAAATCCCCCACCCAGATCTACAGGCCTTCCCTAAAACCCTAACCAGCCACCCAGCTCTACAGGCCTTCCCCTAAAACCTAAATGCACAACCCAGCTCTATGGGCTTTCCCTAAAACCTCAACCAGCATCGAAGCTTTGCGGGCCTTCCCTAAAACCTCAACCAGCCACCCAGCTCTATGGGCCTTCTCCAACGCCTCAACCAGCCACTCAGCTCTACGGGCCTTCTCTAAAACCTCAACCAGCCAGCCAGCTCTACAGGCCTTCTCTAAAACCTCAACCAGCCAGCCAGCTCTACAGGCCTTCCCCTAAAACCTCAACCAGCAACTCATCTCTACAGGCCTGCCTGAACACATCCTCGGTCTACACAGGCCTAGTTTACATAAAAAACTGCACCAGGGACTGGCTATAGTTCTACTCACTGAGCACACCTTCATGCCCTAGCCACACCCCCAAACACCGGCCACACCCCCAACCCAGCCCGTTCCTTTGGTCAGTGTTTTAAACCACTTACCATGCGGGCTGGCAAAGCTGGCGGGGCCCATAGCTATGCCAAGAGAGGATGGAGACGGGGTGGGCCCAAAAGGCGAGGGGGCTCTCAACACTCCGCTAGGGGAGCCCGACGCATGGATGGTCCCTGTGCCCGCACACAGAAACGCACACAGCGACCAGAAACGCTCATCAGACACAGGCCAATAGGGTCAGCTCACAAACATTCAAAACGCGCAGTCGCCACAGGAGATAGGCACCTCTCCTTTTAAGGACGATTCGATAGAATGTGGAGATGCATCTCGATACAGCAAAGATACTTTGAATTTGTTTGGTGGAACAAATCGAGGCGATTCAGTTTGACGCTCTTAATATTGTTTCCATTCCAAATGAATGGAATACTGACGGCATTCCGGACCTGGGCCTCCCGAAGACAGATCTGTCAGCATACTTCTCTGACATGCTTGGCCCCCTGTGTTTGTTGTGAAAGCTGAGCATCTACCACCATCACTGGGTGTAACGTTGTGACGCGGTTTTTACCAGCTTTCTGACGGGGTAGAGCTGGCTTCTTCACAGCGATACGCACGCATCTTAAACTTCCGAACCGAGGATCGACGCGAAACCCGAACCAAACACACAGCCACATACCCGCGCTGAAGCCGGGCACTGAGGCAGAGATGGGTAGGCGTGACTGGATGCGTGCGTTCTACCTTCCGGACTCAACTTACACAGTCCTCTATGCCGATGAGAGCAGCGCGAGGTGAAAACACAGTGACATAATGGAGCAGGTGGAGGATGGATGAGGACAAGAGAGCGTTCTGTGTTTTTCCTCTGTCCTGTTGGGGGAGGCCAAGCAGGCGTGGCACATCACAGACACACAAAGAACACATACACGCAGACGCACGCACGCACGCACGCAGACGCACGCACCTGGGGACGGTGTGGGCATCATGGATGGCGAGGGCGCCACGTTGGGATGGTAAGGGGTGGGGGGGGACGTGAGGGGAGGGTACACGCCCCCAGGACCCCCCCTCATTGGCTGCGGAGGCTGCTGGGCCTGTAGTTGGTTCAATAGGCTGTCCATCATGTCGCCTCCAACTGGCGAGGGTGGGTTGTCGTCCTCGTTGACCGAGCGTCGTCGAGCATCTTGGCTACTGTCAACAAACATGTTGAGGAACGTCTGACAGAAAGACAGAGGGAATGAACAGAATGACTGTTACATCTGGTGTCAATGCGGTTTATTGGAAGCATAATCCCCACCAAGGCAGCTAGGTAGAAACCTTGAGAGGAACCGTGCCACAACACGTAGGCCCTTTCAAATCCTCCACGAAAACCACACAATTCACCCAACGGTTCCACACCTTGAGTCCCGGGGCAGGATAGAAGCCCTCCACGATCTTGGTGTTGTCGAAGAGGCTGTAGGCGCCGTCTCTTATGGCAACAACACCGCGGCTGCGACAGTAGATGTCTATGCAGTACATGTTGCGGAAGGCCAGGCGGATGTGGGTGGGTGACTGGGGGAGGATGGAGAAGCACTGGTAGGCTGTGTTGGTGCGCTGCGTCAGCCCCAGCATGGGCACCGTGGGCAGCTTGTTGATGGCATTCAGGGGAGCCTGGGTGTCTGACAGAACCTAGACGGGGGGGCGACGGAGGATGAAAACAGAAAACAAAAGGGATGTTATTCCCGGCCCTTTCAGGCAGATGGTATTCCTGTAGCAGTGTGAAGGTCAGTGTGCATGTGCGTGGGTGTCAGACATGATCAGCCAGCTAGAGAGCTTGTTGACAGGTGGGGGAACACTCGCCAGGATACAGTGTGTGGCGTAGGTTAGAGTGTGTGTGGCGTAGGTTAGAGTGTGTGTGTGAGGTAGTTTGTGTGAATCAGTGTGTGCGGTGTGAATCAGTGTGTTCGCAGTACCTGCAGTAGTTGGACCACGGTCGGGGTCTTGTTGAACATCTCCTGTAGCTGATGCAGTATGATGTTGTGGCAGTTACTACAGCCCGAGTTGGGGCCCACAGTCCCGAGAGACAGAAGGAACCTCTGAGTACTGCTGTTCCACTGGATGGTCACCTGAAAGACAGGACAGTTCTGACAAATTCACAAAACAGAGAGGAGCGAGGGACAGAAACCAACAGGAAAAAAATCAGGCGAGAGGGAAACCTCTCGGGGGAACCAGACACGTACCGAGCTGCCCTTGGTGCTGCCGTAGCACAGGACCAGTTTGCGATAGTTATACAGGCGGATCTCGCTGAACAGACCCAAGTAGGACGGCATCTCCGGTAGGGACCGGGAGAATTCCAGGACACACTGGTACAGCTGGCTGACGCCGCTCCAGTCGTTGAGGAACATCTCCACCACCTTCCTCCCACCCACAGGCTCCGAGAGAGGGTTCTCATAGGTCAGGTACACGTGGCGAGTGGAGGCTGGACAGACACAAAGGAAGAGGTAAGGACAAGTCTCCATGACCCTGGGTAGTGTGTGTGTGCGTGCGCACGTGTTCGGGCGGGCATGTTTTACCTTCTGTAGATGAAAAAAGTCCACAGAAGGTAAGTAAAACACGACAAACTGATTTTATGGGTTTGGGTTAGGTAAAGTTTAGGCATTGCAGGTTAGGTTACTTTTAGGCGCACAAGTGAGGTCATTTAGGTTAGAGTTATGGTTACGGTAAGGTTCAGGGAACATGGACTTTTTTTTTTTGCACATCCCGACTACTTTAGTAATATTGGACTGGGTGTGTGTGGGTGTGTGTGTGGGTGTGTGTGGGTGTGTGTGTGGGTGTGTGTGTGGGTGTGTGTGAGTGTGGGTGTGTGTGAGTGTGGGTGTGTGTGTGTGTACCTTGTTCTTTGCTGTGCGTGCTATTAAGCGGGCAGTTGGCCAGAACCAGCTCCGCCACCCAGGTGCGGTTGTTCCGCCCCTGCAGGCGGAAGGTGCAGTCCAGCAGGGAGCGCTCCAGAGCCCGTCGCGTCTCCTCCCCTACACCCTTACATGGAGGGATCCTGTGGAAGGGAAAGGCACAGCATGGTGTCACCAACATCCACCACCACTGTCAAAGGCATTAAACCAGAGAGTAATCTTGTGTAAACCCTAACTGCCAGGATTAAACGCCCCGGGAGATTTAATCCTTTAGATTCAGTAGAACACCATCAGAATCTGTGTTTTATTTTTCTTCATTAAGCACCGCCCACTGTATGCCCACTGTAGCCCCTATCATATTGTTACAGCGGCATCCTGGGAGATGGAGTCTTACTTCAGGATGCGGATGGTGTGACTGCAGCCGTCTCCTTCCACCTGGACACCTTGGTGCGGAATCTCCATCTGAGATAACTGGAGAGACAGAGAGAGAGAGAGACACAGAGAGAGAGAGAGAGAGAGAGAGAGACATTAGATGAAAGGCGGTCGAAAGCAATATCCACCCGACCACTGCAGGTTCCGCTAAAACAGATTTCAGAATTCCTGCCTCCTCTCCTCTCAGGTCCCCCTTGAAAAACACAAGTTGCATTTACAGGGGGGAAATAATTGTTTAGAGATATAAAACCGAGAGCATCCTCCCTCCATCTCTACCTCCACTCTAAGGCCTATGAAAGGCATGTTAGTGTCACACATGGCAACCAGATGAGCTAGCTCCTTGTTGAAGGCCGCCATCTCCCCAGAGCGCTTGGGCTTCTTGGGCTCCACAGCTCCCTGGTCCCCTGACAACTGGAGGGCAGAGGAGAGACAAGTGTACAGCCAGACAATCACCTACTGACGAAATTAATAATACATTTATTTATTTATTTATTACACACTTTCCACTTCAGGGAACTATTTGTTTTCAATTATTGGGCTTTCGTCTACTTTTAGGATATGGTTTCAAATCATCTAGACATTGAATCAGTGTCACCCCCGCAAGAAGCACTGCAATCCATTCCTACTTTTCTCTTAGCTCCGGGACGGGCCCCTCGGCCAGAGGTGTTGTCCATGACCAGTTGCTCCAGATTGGGCTTGAAGTGCTGCAAGAGCTGGGCACACGGAGGGCCCTCCTCACCCTCCAACTGAGACACGGACAGGAAGGAGTACTTGTACTGCAGCTCGGTGGGACAGCCGGGTACATCCAGCATCTCCACTATCTGGAGACAGGCGACAGAATGATAAGGGAGAAAGAGGGAGGCACAAAAAGAGATGAGCAGGAAGAGACAGGTTGCATGAGGAGGGACAGACGGACAAGAGAACCGAAGGAAGGAGAATAGTAACGAAGATTTGTCTACATGGTTAACAACTTCGGTTTGGGCACAGTAAAGATTTAACTGGTACCGTTAAGGTAGGAGGGGCTTACAATGTAGTACTGTGGCAGGCGGGTCAGCCGGATGAAGAGCTTGTGTTTTGATAGGCTGCCCGCAGGATGGGTGGAGGAGTTGGAGAGGTGTAGTATGTCTGTACAAACAGTGGGGAGATGTTTCACCGACTGTCGACACCTCTGCTCTCCTAACCAAAACCTGGAGAGACCAGAGCGCAGAGACCAGAGCGCAGAGACCAGAGCGCAGAGACCAGAGCGCAGAGACCAGAGGGCAGAGACCAGAGGGCAGAGACCAGAGGGCAGAGACCAGAGGGCAGAGACCAGAGACCAGAGGGCAGAGACCAGAGGGCAAAAGTGAGAAAGGGTACAAAGAAAGGGGGGATATGAGAAAGAGGGAGAGACACATTAGTAAACTGAAATATGGCACATTCTACACACAGCCCAGACTGGATTTCCCAATCCACCAATCACAGTCCTGTGAGACATAATTATCACAGTAACACTTTCCCTAACGGAATAACAGCCCATTTCCTGGTTGGACTGTATAACAGCAACTGAGTAACAGAACCCTCACTTAAATGTGGATGCCCGTTCTAGTAAATTCCATATGACACTAAATCGTGGCTGACAGACGACAGACTGAACCGGCACAGCCGCATGCTGGCCTACATCTTATTGAGAGTCCTTTTAGATATTTTTAACCTGCATGGAAATAAGATGTTCCCCACACACGCGCACAACCACGCACAATACTAAACCACTTTAGGGTAAAATAAAATCTAGAAATAAGATCAGTTCTATGATTTTAAAATCCCAGTAACATATTCCAACATTTTACAACCCTAACCTGTTCTCGTATCTAAATTGGCATAGTACAAAGTATAAACTACCAAGGACCTAGTATGACAGAGACAGGAAGTGGATTTACTTAAGCTGCTGAAGCCAGGATATGATGCGCTTCATGTCGTCGTTGATGGTCTTCTCGATGTCATCCAGCATGGATTGATCTGGGGACGAAAACACCAAATGAGTACTGTGTACGTTACATGTGTACGGGTTTGTGTGTGCGCGTGACTCCATGCTCACCGATCCCATACAGCATGGGCTGGAACATCCCGGAGTGCAGGTCTACAAAGATGTGCAGGCACTCAGACCGTCCACAAGGCTCCAGGATGGGTATCACCAAGGTGGGCAGAGCCGTCTCTATGAACGCTGAAACGCACCAATGACAAGCACATTCTCATCCGTGTCGTCTAGGCTCAGGGCGGTGTGTTAGGGCAGGCCATCATTGCACCCAATGACAAAGACGCCATTTTAAAGACACGGTAATATAATGTAGTACGACATAATTAACAGGGTCCAGACATGCTGCTTAGCTATAAATCGCATCCAGAAATAAAAGACATCTGGAAGACTCAATACATTGGCTGGTCAAATCTGCACTTGTTTCAAGCTTTTCCATTTGTCTATTCGGGGATAAGTATTCATAGTACTGCAGGAGCAGCAGTAACAGCAGTGGAAGCAGTACAGCATAAACCATGTATAAACGGATAACAAATGCATGTGAAAAGCTGGCAGTAGTCGTAGCGGTATTAGTGCCTCACTTGGTAAGAGCAGGTGTTTGTGGGTGCCTCGTACCACAGGGGGTCAATAGGAAAATCTAAGCACTCACCAGTGTAAGTCGCCCCCTGGATAAGAGAGTCGGCTAAAACTCTCTGACTGGCTGACATGCAAAAACGTAGTATGACTACCATACACATATCGGTGAGGACAGGGACTCACAGCTGTCACTGGGGTTGCTGCTCTTCAGGATGGCTTTCAGCTCCTGTAACTTCTGGTGTGAGCGGGCGTGCACACTGTCAATCAGAAGCTTCTCCACTGACAAGTGGTCGATCTACAGGAGGGGGCGGAAACACATACATGGAAACTAGGAACGGAAACAACAAAGGAACGGAGTATTATGACTACGAGGAACGAGGCGTTAGTTCACCCTCATGGCTCTCTCCACTAGTTTCGAGTCACAGGCCGGCAGCGGAGGCTCATGGGAGATCTGCAGAGGCTTGGAGCCGTCCGATTCGTCAATCTTGATAGTGACTTTGTGGACTGACGCGGTGCCTGTCCTCCTTCCCAGGACCTGCTGACTGGAGACGGAGAGACGACGAAAGAAAGACGTAGAAAATGACTTCGGACCAGTTTCCCTCTGATTAAGTATTCATTTGACAAGCTAGACAAATCGACCACTCAGCCAATCGGTGTCTCTTACTTCCAGACGCCCAGCGTGAGGCACTTGGCAGGCATATAGCGCTCCACCTGCACCAGGTCTCCCCAGCGCTCCCGGACCAACATGAGGGTCTGCGAGTGAAGCACCTCTAGCTGCAGAGACAAGCAGAAGGAGTCTGGAGGGGACCGGGTCAAGGAAGGGGCGTGTTCAGCAGGAAGGCACACGCACGGCGGGCCCAGCTGTTGGCGTCGAGGGCCAGGGTTTGAAAGGCCGTTACACTCGGTAAGATGTAGAGAAATGCGTTACGTTTTATTTTTTTTAATGTGTTACGTTAAAAAAAAGCACACTCCCAATGAATCCTCTGGACTGATTACTGATGGCCTGTCGTGCATGATAGTGTTCTAAACACACCTGTGTGTGAGTGTGTGTGTGTGTGTGTGTGTGTAACATTACATTTCATCTAGTCATGGTGTAATAAAAACGTGACCTGGTACTTCTGCCTTTGATTAAAAAAAATCCCAGATCCACAATCTCCCTCTGCCCAGTAGCTCCCTTACACCGCTGAGGCTGAATCTGGACGGAGTATGTGTGTGTGTGGGCGAGTAGGTGAGCAGGCCAACCGAATAGCACACAAACTGTTAATATTTCTACCCAGTTCGTGGGGAACCGAAAGCTCTTTAATAACGCAGCTGCCGCCTGGGGCTGCTGTACTCTCGAACACCGCCGGTCAGTCCCGCCGGTCGCTCACTCACTGAACCCCCACACGCGATTAAAATCACTGCAGCAGCTGTAGGCAGACGTGGCCCTGGGGCAACTGTCTGCACACGCACGCGCGCAAACACACCCGCGCGCAGATATACTGGAAGGATACGCAGGCAGCTGTACATGTCCTGCAGCGGCTTCTCATCTGCAAAGAGGCGTGACTGCACCAGCTCATGGATGAAGTTCACCTGCATACTGTGGACCAGGGCTCGGCCATCTGGGGGGGGGCAGAGCAGACCACAACCTCAACATACACTTCATCTGCCAGTCACCTTGAGTGACTGTTCCTGTACTACAGGACATCTCTCGCAGACATCATGTTCGGGGATATTTCGAAAAGGAAGAGGACACGGATGAAAAACTGGATAATTCCAAAGTTTTAATTTCTAACCTTCACAGCATCTCACCATTTAGTGGTGGGTTCTGAATTTCTTACCTCCAGTCTCCTTATCCTCCACCAGTATCTCCAGTTTTAACAGTCTCCAGGGAATATCAGGGTCGTCCCCCATCACCGTTAGAGTAGCCTCAAACTCCCCCTCCACACGGAACTTCACACGCCCGTTAGCTATAACAAACAAACACATAAATCTCAATATAGAACCATTTCAATGTTTTTACAGAGTTACAGTTCATATAAGGAATGTATTCACGTTTTAGTTCGGTATACATTATGGGTTGCCACTTCAAAATTCAAATGGATATTTATTACAGCTTTATTAAGGTGTGTGTGCCTGCGCGCGTTGGCTCCTTACCCACGGTAAGGTTCGCTAGCTGAGGTGGTAGGTCTGTGGTGACAAGGCGATGCCGCAGGATCTGATTGAGCTGGTTCAGGGTGGTCTGCTTCTCCACCTTAGTGATGGGATCTGGGGGAATGATCTTATCCTACACACACAAACACCTGTCAAGGCATTGTCTAAAACGGGGCTTCAGAGCATTTTGTCCCTGTTCCACACTCCAGTCCAGTAGGTGGCGATAACCGATAACACCCCAAAAAGGTTTCTGTTTGTGCACAGATGCACATCACACACACAACCAACAAAGTACATGAAGGAGAATATCAAAATCAGACATCCTACTCTAACACAGGCTACTGAAGTTTAAAAGACAAGGTGAAGACAAAACAAAACACACTATTGAGAGAAAAAATGACAGGTACAATTATAATTATATATTTATATAGTAGTGGACCCATACCGCCCAGCTAACATGGTAGTGGACCCATACCGCCCAGCTAACATGCTAGTGGACCCATACCGCCCAGCTAACATGCTAGTGGACCCATACCGCCCAGCTAACATGGTAGTGGACCCATACCGCCCAGCTAACATGCTAGTGGACCCATACCGCCCAGCTAACATGCTAGTGGACCCATACCGCCCAGCTAACATGCTAGTGGACCCATACCGCCCAGCTAACATGGTAGTGGACCCATACCGCCCAGCTAACATGGTAGTGGACCCATACCGCCCAGCTAACATGGTAGTGGACCCATACCGCCCAGCTAACATGCTAGTGGACCCATACCGCCCAGCTAACATGCTAGTGGACCCATACCGCCCAGCTAACATGCTAGTGGACCCATACCGCCCAGCTAACATGGTAGTGGACCCATACCGCCCAGCTAACATGCTAGTGGACCCATACCGCCCAGCTAACATGCTAGTGGACCCATACCGCCCAGCTAACATGCTAGTGGACCCATACCGCCCAGCTAACATGGTAGTGGACCCATACCGCCCAGCTAACATGGTAGTGGACCCATACCGCCCAGCTAACATGCTAGTGGACCCATACCGCCCAGCTAACATGCTAGTGGACCCATACCGCCCAGCTAACATGGTAGTGGACCACACAGCTATAAGTATCTTACCCGAATACAAGTGGGCAGGCGTGGATATGACCCGGTGGTGAGGACGTCGATGGCGAACGGGATGGCGAAGCTGGGCAAGCGGGCGTGCACGAGGGCATCCCTCGCAAGCGATGCTAGCCTGTCAGCTGTGTCAACAAACAGGAAGGCCTGCTGGTCGAGGAAGCTAGAGATCATCTGTCAATGCAGAAACCAGAGGTTGAGGTTACGGTTAGGTAGGCCTGAATCGAAGATTCACGTAAACACTGCACTGATGTCAGTGAGGGTAAAATGGGAGATGGTCAGACTTGAGCAAAACTAGTATCTGGTTGTGTATGTCCTCTGAGGGAGAAACTCTGGTGTAGAGTATTGTATAATATTGTAGCCTAGCCTACTTACCGCACACTTTTCCACCTTCCCAGCATTGCTTGCCCATTTCACAAGGGCAAGGAGACGTACGAAGAGTTGCCGGGTCCGACTAGAAAACTGGACAATCTCGATTTTTCTGTCAGAAACATGTTAGAAAAGAAACACTTTCATAGTAGAATTAGCCTACAATATAGCACTCATTGCAACATTCCATTTTGCCATGTCAATTTACGCAGTGAGAACTGTGATCATACGCATACCTTTCCATATCTGTTTTCCTGGGAAGTCTGTAAAAAAATAAAAAACACAGAAACACAATGGCTTACTTTTATGTATCAATACTTCATTTTACCACAAATTGAAATCACTATGAACGCAGGAGAAAAATATTGCAATCACAATAAAGACATAATACAACACAAAAGGTCAATTCCATGTACTTGTACAACTAGTTAGACTATTTTACAAGAAATTTACCATGAAACTAAACACATTATACATTATTTTGAGCCTGAAGAACAATGATCAGATGCCAAACATACTGTATATGATCATGCCGGTGGGATGATGTAAAGTTATATCACTTCACTGTCTTGTCATTACTTACAGTTCACCCAATAGAGTGATTTCATGGTAGGTCCTCTGGAGCAGAAACTCAATCAGAAGGCTCAGCCGAACCCCTTGGGTGGCTGGAGGTCCTGGGGGAGGCGGCTGGGTGGCCGAGGTGGCACCCCCGATAGGGACCAGTTGCCCATCTGATCCAATCTGCACCGGAGCCATTTTAAAATAACAAGGCAAGCGCCACAGATGGAGAGCGAAAAAAATAAAAGTACTGACACGCAATTACTTCGAACTGGAACTATTCTTACACATATTCTACACCATTGCGCACGTAGTAATTATTCAGTAGTGGCTCGGCGTATTCGCCCCATAGAAAAGTCGGAAAATACCCGCGTTTTAATAGCTTATTACAGAAAGGATTCAATGCTGTTCAACCGCCATCTTTGCTATCTGACGGGAAGTGATCATGGTTTGGTGGAAAGAAAGATCCGGATAGGGTGGAACGAGTGCTACAGAAAAAACTGTTGTTCGTAAGAATTTTAACAGAGACAGTCCAAGAACTGAGATAGCCCACTTGAAGACACGGCCCATAATTTTTTGATCGAGCCACTTGGTTTCCGTCTAGTAGAAAGGGTTAATATTTACCTCAGTGGGAGACCCAGAACGAGACATCTTTCTGGTAATTTTCTGATGGAGCTAACGATAAGTGTGGGGATTCAGTTTGGTTGAAGTTTACACTTAAAATTGCTGCTAGTTTACATTATGTATATGTTTGCTATATCTTTTTTGCATTATATATTTCTTAATTCTTACTGCATAGATGCCGTGTTCCATGGCACAATAATTTCATTGTTCAGAGTGACTGTGTTATTTGGTGCATTTGATAAATAAAGAGACTGACTTTGAATTTTAATATTGGCTGCGTTCATGAAGTGTACTGAATCACATGGTTTCCACAAAACAAATTCAACGTTTCCAAGGCATTCAGAACTACATAATTGTTCCTTGTATTTAAAATAAAATAAACAGTGATAAGAAATATACAAAAATGACAACAACGACAATAATAATAAAAGCCATAATGTTAACAACAGTAATCATTGTATTTACATAAATATTCCCACTGAATCTGCTCATAACTGTGTCTATTTGGCAACTGTCCAGTGAGCAGTGAGTGTAGGTGGTCAGATACTCTGGGTCAAATGTCAGCAATCTGATTGCTTGCATACAGAAACTATCTCTGAGCCGCTTGGCAAGAGACCCAATGCTTGGTTGCAGTCCCAATCTGACCAACGGTAGGGAAATTAGCTGTGCGTGTCTGGGTTAACAAAGGTCTTTCATGTTTCAGGCTTTCATCCAGTATGATTTTGAATTCATGTCCTGAATGAACGGGAGCATGGCTCAAGCGATGCACTGGGCTGACTCTGAGGCCCATTGGAGAGTCCCACAGTGTCTGGGACAGCAGGTCCCATGTTAAGGCGTGACTCAGCCCATCAAATATTGTCTGGATGGTGGAGTAAAGGTGTTTGGAGGGGACCCAGGGTAGAATGCCAACTTGCTTTAGATGCCTCAGAAACTAGGGCTGCTGTTGCATCGTCTTCTGGTGGCATTGATAGTCCATGACAAGTCTTCAGTTATGTGACTCTCTCCACTGCAGCCGTGGTTATTTGGATTGGGGCGTTGTCCCACCTTTGCTTCTTGAAGTCAACAATCATCTCCTTTGTTTCTCTGATGCTGAGGGAGAGGTTGTTATTCTGGCACCACAATGCCAGTTTGCGTACCTCCTCCCTTAAGTTCACCCCTCATTGTTGGTTATCAGGCCTGTTATCAAGCAAACTAAATTATGGAGTTGCTGTCATACAGACCCAAGTGTTGGTGGGCGACATTGAGTATAAGCAGAGGGCTGAGGACATGACCCTGGGGGGCCCCAGTGTTAAGACTCAGTAAATATGAGATGTTATTGCTGGTCCCTACAGACTAACGGAACAATAGTGTTGAATGTCTAAATCTATAACCAGTGAATAGCATTCTCATGTATCCCTCTTCTCCAAATGTGTTCCGGACATGTGAATTGCAATGGAAGTGACATCTTCTGTGGATGTGACATGGCTGTAGACAAGTTAGGGTGGTTTCAGGGATTCTGGCAGACTGCCTTTGATCTGGGCCATGACAAGCCTCTTTCGTGATTTCATGATGATAGGGATGAGTGTGACAGGGCAATAGTCATTAAGGCATGTTACTTTTGTTTTGTTGGGATACCAAGATGAATAACTATTGCCTGAAACAGGAACAGGTTGAAATCCATACAAATTTTACTGAACAGACTTTGAGTTATGTTTGCAACCATTTGGTGGGTGTGGCGAGGAAGCAATGAGTGACTTATCAAATTCTCTTGTAAAATTCCACAAAGCATGTCAAAAAAGGATGTCTCTGCCTTCTCCCCAGTGGACATGGACTTAATTACTAAGTTGGTCTCTGGTTCTAGACCGTCCACCTGGACCCCTTACTCAACCCCTTGGTCAAGACCAGCCTGCCTGTCCTCTGCCCCGTCATGATGGACATTATAAACACATCCTTTTCAAATGGTTCAAGGGGTCCCTCAGGGCTTGGTACTGGGCCTGTTACTTTTCATTATCTATCTCCTCCCCCTAGGGCAGATAATCCGGAACCATGGCCTAAACTTCCACACCTATGTGGATGACACACACATTTACCTTCCCACCAAACCCTCTGCTGCCCTCCCTCCCCCCTCCCTCGCCTCCTGCCTCTCTGAAATTCAAGACTGGATGACCATCAACCTTCTCAAACTCAACAGAAATAAAACAGAACTCATGGTTGTGGCACCTAAGGCCCTCCTTCACAAAACCCCTAATTCTGTCCTCTCCTTCACAAGACCCCTAATTCTGTCCTCGGCCCCTCTCTAAAGGTGAGGAACCTTGGGGTCCTACTCGACCAAACTCTTTCTTTTGAACCCCTAAAGTCCCATCTGTTCAGACATGCGCAGTGTCCCTGTCTGACTCCATTCTTCTTGTTGCCTTATTTTCTGATTGTTTGTCTCTTGTACCTCTTGTCCACTCCCTTGTACAGTGTCCTTGAGTCTGTGAAAGGCACTTTAAGTCTATTATTATTATGGTTTGCCTCAACAGGAATAGTGACATATGTCTCTGGAGAATCTGTAAAAAAAATAAAATATGGTTAGACTCTGGCTTCACCAGTTTCACAGGCGTGTACTGGCTGTCATTTCAAACTAGGACAGAGGAAGGCCATGGACAAAAGATCAGATAAAGAGAAAGTGCTGGAAAAACACACACAAACAAGGACATGCGCGAGCGCACGTGTACTCGCACACAGGCTCACATACAGCTGTGCGGGAGCTGGGTGAGCAGGAGTTAATCCTGCTCTTGCCACTTGACTATAGCTGTCCAATGAGTCAGCAATTGAGTGCTCTCTTTCTCTCCTTTCTGTCTCCCACTCTGTAGTCTAACAAAAGTTCATAGTTTATTCATTAATATCTACTACCTGGTACTGTGAATGTTTCTGATCTTGTCCAAAGTAATTGAACACTGGACAAAACACACACACAATATGAGAGACAAGGAACGACAGGGAGTCTGCTCATGTCATGGCAACTGGGTACTGTTGGTGTCAGAGTAACTTGACACCTCCTAACAGTTCTACAGAGCAGGGCCAAGGGGACCCCTACATATTCTGGGGATCTTGTCCAATTTCAAATAATTGATCAACAGAAGAACGTATTGATGTTACCAATCATGCCAGAACAGAAATCAATCTCAAGAAAAATGTGAGGAAGGGATGTATTTTAAAGTGGAATTCTACTGACATCAGAAAAGAGCATTGCCTTTTTTCTTGGCAGCCCAACAATACATAATTTGTGACAAATTATATTGTATAGGTTATTACTCATTTTTTCAGCGTCCCCCGGTTTTGTTGTTGAATAAATGGACCAACAGACAACAGATCCGTGACAGTAGGAGGCGATATGAACGCCTAGGTAAACCCTTTTCGATTCAGCGGGCGTTGAATAAGAGTTGGAAGAAAGTCCTGGATAAGCAAATCCAATATCGGGGCTGGATTCAACTGTGTACCATTCTATGATTTTTTTAAAAACCAAATAGAACAGGTTCCATTTACGAAAGTTCTTGTCCACAGAAGAGCTAGGTGGCTCTTAACTAATGTTGACCGTTGGAGTTTGGAAAGGCGGTTGGCATCGGCTTTCACTTGCGACGTTGATCAGGACTACGCTTCCGCCATATTGAAGTGGTTCACTAGAAGCAAGTTATGACCATTGGGTTGTGACTGGCTAGGGTAGGAACCAACTGACAAGAGATCGGAATTGATAGAGTCGGGGGGGCTGCTACCGTGCTGGTGACGCAGGAAAAACACCCAAGATCTGACAAAAAAACCCAGGAACCAGCTTAAACTAGCAGACAGTTCAGTTTCATATGAAATTACAATATACTGCATAGGGCAAATGTATGTAATTTACAACGACACAATCGTAAAGGCTGGAGTAGCTCGTGAATAGAGGAGAGGTCCCTATCAAATTCCTGGTAAGTGGTTAGTATAGTAGCTAACTTAGCTTGCAATGTTAACGTTAGCGTCAGCTGGTGGATTTAGGTATGGCAGCTGACTTGATAACGTTAGCTAGTCTACCTCTGTTTCTTTTGTTAGAAATGGCTTGGATTGATTACGTTACACGCCGTTCATCATTTAAGATCTAAACTTTGATTTGGAATGTTAGCTGGCCAACGGTCTTGGTAGTTCTGCCAGAAGAAAAGTCAGTACCTAGGTAATGGAGTTAACTTAGCCACACTCACCCGGCCACTGACAGGAGAACAACGTTCACATTAGCTAACAGTAGTGAACATTGCTGGGTTGATATCAGCCCGCTATCTTTGGTTTGCTGATGCTAACGAACTATTTTGACGTGTTAGTTAGTTTCCCACCACTGAACCCCAATGTCCGAATCGCTGTTTTTACACTGGTGGTTGAATCCAGAAATGTCGCACCATGACATAGCTTTGTAAGTTAACTAGTCAGTGTTGATTCGACGAGCTACCCTGCGCTGGGTACTTGCTATGTAGCTAACACCACAATACAATGTAATGTCTATGGACGTTGCGCGGCCTGTTCCAAAACAACAAGCTACCGTTAGCTTAGTTTGCTCACACAAGCGAGGACAGTACCTATGCTGAATGCAATTGGTTTTTAACTAACAGAATGTAGTATGTTTAAATCTAGGCATATATATAAATATATTGTAACTATCTACAGCAACCGTAGTGAACTTGCATCTACGGCTGGTTAGCTAGTCAGGCCAAAGCAAAGGCCTAAAAAAACTGCGCTTTGAAATAAGGCCTTCTGGGCGGATCGCACTGCGATATATTAGGCTTTCAATATTATTATTATTATTTGATGGCTGGTGTTTGGTTTCTAAATTGGCTGCCTGTTTTTATAAGTATTTTAAAATGTTCGACTTATGAGATGTATCATTTGAAATACAATATGTTCTTAAATGCATGATGTAGATCAACCCAACGTTAGCTAAATAACCAGCTTACTAACGTTACGCCAGCTAAGTTTACATGTCGTAAACTGTACTCTACAATAACTACAGCAGTTACAGGAGATGAAGCTGCAAAATCATGAACCTGTTGGGCTGAATGTTATGGTGTTGATTTATTTCAATAACTTGTAATAGATTGCGTCGTCATCTGTTAGCAAACTGTCAATTAACTTATTTGATGATAGTAAAATACTTTTTCATGCAGTCACTGTTTTTATACTGATGTTATACATTGACATAGCAATTTTTAGACTTGATTGTAAGATTTTGCTAATACGGTCATGGGCCCCTGCCATTCGGGACAGATTTGAATTAAATGGCTCATTTCATACCAACCCAAGATGTCTGGAACTCTAGCCCGACTGACTGCAACATTATACATTATGCTTTAGGAGCCTTTCAGTGATTAAGGTTGTTGAATTGTTGACCTCCGTTTCTCACAATGCCATTCAGTGTGGTTTCATTTTCAATTCTCAAATACTGATAGGAATAAATGGTTATGGATTTACTGAATCATTCTCTGAAGTGTATTGTTGCTTTACAGTAGCTGAATATATTGATTAATCACAAATGGCAGTCTATTGTATTTTACTTCATGATGTTATTTTGAGCTGGGCTCAAGTACAGTGACTTTATTGCAGTAGAAACGTCAGTGGCCACCTGCATAGAACACAGGAAACCACTCATTTTCAGTACCTCAAATTGTTTCCTTACTGAATGGGGGACTAGCAGGTGGTTACAAATGTATGTGGGCACAATGCTATCACACAAATTGAAATGTGTTTAAACTGTATCCCTACCACAATAACCAGTCACCGGATGGTGTCCATTCTCAATTATTTGCATGAGTATCTCTAAGTTGCCACCTGACACATGTTGACTCATGAGCATACACTCAGAGCTTTTGGGCTGTACCAGATCAGCACAGCTGCTGTGGTTTCTTTATTGACATTTTAGTCTTAGTCACATTGCGTCCAATGCCAGGACCAACCATCTAAATATGTTGGTTATTACGTCAGAGCTTTCGAGTTCTACGAAGGAATTGTTATTGGTTGGAATACATGATCAGCCTCAAAGATCAGCCCCTACATGATCAGCAGGCAAAGTTGTGTTCAGAGGAGTGCAACATTCAAGCTTTGCAGATAGAAATGATAAACAATGCCCATCATTATAACTGCTGGCCTTATGTGTGCTCTGGAGCATCTGCTGGCCTTTGTTGGCTCATGTAGGGTCAGCGAGTGTGGTGTGGTTATGAACCTGACCGTACCTTCCAGTTTGAAAGTAGAATAGCAGCTTCTGGGCATGACTTTCTATGAAGTTGATTGATATTGAAAATATGTTTTGCTTCAGTTCTTTCATTTTTGACTACTATAATTGATTTGCAAAATGGTTGAGCAGCTTTCCCAATGCCTGAGAGAGAAAAAAGCATCTATAGGGCCTATGTTTTTATCTTATCCGGAGGATCTGTGCTGGTCTGGAACAGAATGGTTAAGGAGAGAGAACGGGATGATACATCTGTTCTGCTTCCTGACCAACCAATCCTATGATTATTTCAGGGAATCCCCTGAAATCTGTTGTTTGAAACAGTCATGTCTTCGCTTTGTGCTCTGCGTTTAAATGCTACAACACTATGCCCCACCACCGCAATACATGTCTAGAACAGGACCTCATAATTATTTATGTTAAGTTTCCAACGTATGTGGTTTGTAGAATAACTTACGTGTTTTCCTCTGGTCAGGGTCTGGCAGCAGGAAAAGTCAGTTAATTGTGTTCAATTGTGTCACATTTCCATAATGTGTGAATACTTCAGTCTGCTCCCAGTCTTTCCTAAGCCTAATGGTTTTAAGTGAATGTCGTCATCCTTTTATTTAATTGTCTGGGTGCTTACCATTATGCCATTCCTATGATTTTTTTTCTTCTAATCTTAGATTGATCTTTCATAGGCTGTTGGGGACGGAACATTTACCGAGCTGCTGTTTTTTTGCTTATTCTAAAAGAATAGCCGTAGATATGGGTTTACAGAGTGGAGTAGTGGGTGCTGTGGTCTTAAGGGAATTAAACTCATCCCAGATCCTTTCTAGCCAATTACAAATGTTTAAGGTTTTCAGTTGATTGGTTCTCGATTTAAAAAAGCAATGCGTCCAATCGACAGGCAGAGTTAAGGAAACCCGTCATTGCCCCCGGTGTTGAAAGGGACATAGCAGCTTTTTGACACGCAGGCAATTCCGTTTTGCTAATGATCCACTTGGCTATTAATAGCCTCGTTGTGCTTGCCGGCGTTCTGGGTATGCTGCATGTTTGACTGCCATCGTACTGTCTGAATGTGCTTGTCTTGAATACGTGCACTAGCCATGTATTCGGAGTGCTTGGCCAATGCTGTTTCTGTATTATGATGCATTTATATGATCCTCGGGTTGGCTGTCTGTTAACATTACATAGGGCATATTTGAAATGGTAGAATGTAGCTGAATGTCTACAATGGGAAAATATTCAGCGTCGTTAAAGTTTACCTAACTCTCTGAAAACGCAGCTCTGGGTTTAACATCCAAGTCAGTCAGTTGCCTGGATTTGAACCGCAGCTGGATGTCTCGAGTTATCTTGCCTGTTTGTGTAAAATAGCCTCTAACTGTGTTCAAAGTGAGGTTCTTCAGTTGGACTCAATGTCATTGTTTTATCTTGAAATGCTGCTGACTGTTTTCAACTTTACTGAAGTGGTGTGGAATGTTCTCGTTGGCAGCTTAATTGCTGAATGGAGACATTATTTCCATCGGATGAGGATAGCTGTCTTTCCACTTTCTAAGCAATCTATGCTTTTGCTAGAAGTATAATTGTAGAAAACCGATTGCAGGCTTTGGATTGCACTGCCTGGCAGGGTAGATATAGCTGGGTATTTCATCGGACCAGAGCAGAATGCTAGTAAGTGGACTTGTGTGGCTTCACTGAGATGTCTCTCGACTGAATTGCATGACAGCTCATATCATGTTTCACTGATGGTCCCACTGACAACCTGGCCAACCCATGCCAAGCTCTCAGCTGATGTGATGAGAAATAATACACCCGGTCCGACTGAGCCGCCACAGCATAACCACCAAATAGCAGGAAATTTGGGGTCTTGACCTGTTACAATGAACACGTCTCAATAATACTTTATTACCTAGAATGTTGCTGACAGCCGCAAGCCAAGCGGCACCAGTAATACCAATGGCGTTAATGACAACTACTGTGAAACAAGGACACGCATCAGCCGGTGTTCACAACACTGCAGTGGTGCTAAGCTGTCGTTTGTTTGAACGAATGGGGGAACCACTCTAAGCATTTAAAATGAGACCAGAATCATATGTGTTTGCTCTGTAGTTGAAAATCCAGGTCCCTGGCCTGCAACCATCCCACGTCGTCCTCTTGGTTAGGTCGTCTTTGATTTGCATTGGTCTGGCAGTTGTCTTTGATGTTATTTGCTATTAATGGGATAGCCAACTAACTAGTGCCAGTGAACAGGTACTGCAGAAACAACTTAAATACAATTTATATTTAAGTGTGTGCTTCAAATATGGTCAAATTCTTCATTAGTAATTACTAGTTTCCATAGCTAATATTAACTAGCTACAGTACTTCCCTAGTCTCTCCGCGGGACTGTGTTGCTCATCATGTGCCCTGATGTTGGACTCCTGTCACGCTCCCTTCTTAGTGTAGTAAAGGGGGCGGTACCGTTAGCTACTACTATTACAACTAAAACATTAATCAGTGTGACTTCCAGATGGTTCCATATTACAAGCTATTTGTCCCTTGCCCATTAATTTAAACATGACTTTTTATTAACCATTTTTAATACTTTTCCCAGCGTTAGCACCCTGTACCTGTCTCTTTTAGGCCGGTGGCTGTATCTCTTAGGCCAGTGGCTGTATCTAAATGGATCTAAATACCGTATGTATCTCATGGTAGGTTCACACTGCTTGCGAAATTTCGGATAGCCAATGCTAGCATCCCCCGGAGTGCTTCGCTTGTGGGCGTGTCTGGGGGCGTGCTCGTGTCATAACAGCAGGTAAGCTGTGTATCATCGTTTGAGCATGGCAAATTTGTTTGAAGGAATGTCAGCTTATTACAAAGGTTAAAATTGGAATAGAAATATATTGTAATACATTTTTACATTTTATATTTCTCCACTTAATATCTACTCATTAATGTTATTCTGACACAACCTGCAATGCTAGCAAGCGAACCAGCTTGCTAGAATTAGGTAGCCACCAATGAGCTAACGTAGCTAGCTATTTAATATTAACACCAGAAGCACCATCTCCATGTGCATTTTTTTTGTTAGCATCTCTATAGGAAATTAGCTTGCAGTTGTATTGCTCAGGGAATCCCATCACTGCTACTGAAAGTTGCGGTCCATCTTTTTAAGAAGGAACTTTAATTGTGGAACTACAGTCATCTGGTTTTTTTTGTTGTACGTAGAGCATGTGTGAATGTAACTGTGTGAATGTACCACTGGGCCACTAAAAGGGAAACTTGGGAGTTGAAGGAATTGTCTCAGGCAATTGGGAACTAGTGTTACACCGGTTATCGGTGCTGATTTCTGCCTTTTATTAATTTGGCTGTTATCGGCCCTTGGATATCGGCCAAGACGATAATCCCTTTCATGTAGCTGCCCGCCACCGCTAACAGGAGGGCGTCATCTATCACCAAAAGAAATATGCTGCAGTGTGATACTTTCATTTCTTTCAAATCTGCTTCTGTTTCCTTATAAAAAGGTTTGAAAATGAAATTTAAATATACATTTTTTAATTTAACAAAACTGAAACAGAACGGCTCAGGGAAGTGAAACGTATTTTATATAGCTTTGTGGTTTTGATGCTTAGTTTAATTGAATATTAAAGGTTACTGCTTTTCAACGAAAATAGACTGCAGCAGTTCTCTGCACTCCATTTGGAAATGTATTAGAAATTGAATGATTCATTTAAAGTTAGTTTTGTCTGTGTCATGTGGAATTATTCTGGTATAAATTATATTCAAATTTAAAGATGGGGAATATCGGCATATAAAAGTGCTTATTGCCTCTTTAATTCCAAAATATTGGCATCGGCCTTAAAACAATAATATCGGTCTAACACTATTGGGAACCTCAGGACTTATAAGGACAATCAAAGCAAAAGCTAATTTAAACTACAACTAAACATCTGAACTATACATTATTAAAAAGGACCACTGAATAAAAACAGGTAAAATTGTAGTTAATGTCCCAGTTGGTCAGTAACCTCATTTGATGTTTCAATCTGTCATTTGACATTGTTTTCTTTTTACATTGAGTCTCTAAAACGCGTTTGATAGCCGTGACAGTTCAGGCCTAACTGGTTCTTCTGTATGCTGTTCCTCCTTATGCTTGAATGCTTATCAGTCACCATTCGCCACATGATTGTCTCTACAACAGTTCCCACCTGCTCACTCTGAACACGGGCAAGCATGTCGGGCAAATGGCAAAAGATTGTTCCCTTCCATTGTGATATGTCCCAAAGGACTGTGAATAATTCAACGCTGCTCATCTTCACTCCCGCTATGTTACAGTGTCAATCACATGCATTATTTATTTTTCCGTGTAAACCGTTGCTTTTTCGTGTAGCAAAAGATGCAAAACGACGCCACCTTCCAGTCTCATCTGACTAGCGGTGGCCGAGACGGGCGAGCGAGCTAGTCATGATTTGATTAGTTACCACGTGGTGTTTTTGATTGTCTTTGATGAGGTCCTGAGCGACGCAACCCAATCAATCAGAGATAAACACATTCGGTTTTCTCCACAGGTTATGCAATGGTCTCAGCGGCCCGTCCAGATCTCCAGGTGGTTCTCTCCCTCTCTCTTGCCCCGCGGCCGCAGTGTTCCTCCCTCCGCTCCGTCTCTGAGGTGGCTGAGGCGCCCCCTGTGATTTCCCTCCTGGCCAGCGCTCCCTGAAAGAGGCCAAGATTGCCAAGATCTGCCCCGTGGCGAGCATGACAGCCACCACGCGTGGCTCTCCGGTGGGGGGCAACGACAGCCAGGCAGGCCAGGCGCCCGACACCCAGAGTCAGAGTCAGCCCCCGCTGCCACAGAACCAGGTCAGGAGTCTGTCTGTCTTCCACGACTACTGATTCATCCCCCTCTTCTGTCTTTCACTGTATCCTCTCTCCACTGTCTTTCACTGTATCCTCTCTCCGCTGTCTTTCACTGTATCCTCTCTCCGCTGTCTTTCACTGTATCCTCTCTCTGCTGTCTTTCACTGTATCCTCTCTCCGCTGTCTTTCACTGTATCCTCTCTCCGCTGTCTTTCACTGTATCCTCTCTCCGCTGTCTTTCACTGTATCCTCTCTCCTATTTCCCTGTCATCCCCACATTTTTCCTCCTAATATCTGCACTCCTCTTCTCCCCCTCTTCTTCTAATCTCCTCTCTCCTTTTTTACTTCTCTTCCCCTCCTCTTCTCCTCGTCACCCTTTTCTACCCTTCATCACCATTTTCCCATCCTTCTTTCCACCCTTGTCCTCTCTCCTTCTGCTTCTACCGCTCTGCTCCACTCCCCCACCACTGCCTTTTTTAAAAATCTTCTCCCCCTCCTCTTCCCCCTTTTCTCCTTCCCCTCATCTCCCCCTCTTCCCCATCGATGGAGAGTGTGTGTGTGTGTGTGTGTGTGTGTGTGTGTGTGTGTGTTTATGTATAGGAGTGATTGCTAGTGATTTAACACTGACTGTCATTCAGCAGCCAGTGCTCACACTTAAGCACTGGGAGGGAGGGAGGGAGCGGGGGAGGACGGAGTGAGGGGTTGGTATTAGAGGAAGAAGGAAGGAATCAATGAACACAAGCCCCTGAGTAAAAAAAAGAATAAAGTGTTTGTGTGTGTGTGTGTTTTGGTTAGAGATGAGTAGCGCCTCGATGTGAAAGGGAAGCTGGCTATGTAGGTCAACCAAGCAGAAGGAGCCTTCTCAACACCCCCACATTTCCCAAGTTCTGCCGATTCGCTACTCACAACAGACACACACACACACACACAGTTCTTGATGACCTGTAGGACGAATAATCCATCAATCATGTCCTTAGAATTCAACAGAGATGTTTTTTTTTTCATACAGGATTTCTCCTTGACCTGCATTGGCCAAATGAATTTATTGCAGCCAAGCTGCGAGGCGGTCGGTCTCAACCCTGCCTCTGTTAGTGTATCCGTGCTGTCAATTGCTCTTCCTCACAGACTGGCTGACTGACTTTGGCTACTTTAAAACAAACGCATTGATAGGTTTGGGGAGGGTAGAGATTTAGCAGTATACACGGCTACTGTTAGGGGACGGCACCAATATCTGTAATTCTAAACTATATCAATATTGTTTATTGATATGATTGTGGCATGCATTTTTTTGGCGTCATCCCTCAAAAACTGTAATGCCCACACAAAATAAAGAATAAACAAAATGTACAACTCCGTTTCCAAAAAAGTCGGGATGCTGTGTAAAATTGAAATAAAAACAGAATGCAAAGAATGTGCAAATCTTTTAAACACTGTAATCAACAGAAAATAGTACAAAGAAAACATCACGGGTCCACATTTAATTTTTTCAGCCACTTGTCCTTCTGGCAAGGAAGACAGAATTTTTTACTTGTCCAAAACCAAAACATTTACCAAGAAGAATTAATAAAAAAAGCAACTATTGACAAATTGCATTTTAATAACAGAGTGGGCATGTGTAAATGTCCTGACATTTACACATTGTCATTTTCATGTCTGTTTCCCCATCAATCAATATTGAGAAACATTTTGCTACAATGTGCTGTTTTATGCCTACTTAATTTTAATACAGTTCATTTTATATAGAAATGTTGTTGGTGATTATTTCAATGCTTACCATTTAATGAACAAAAATACACAATCAAGTAAAATTGTACACACATCATCAACAAATACATATATTTGAGGCAAGACTGTCAGTGGCCTATACAATTGCAAAGGCATGTATTTTTTTTTTTGTGCTAGATATCGACTAATCAATGTTACCTATTAGTGGCTAAATATTGACTGTGTAGGCCTAGTCCAGTAATGTCATTAGCTAGCTAGATTGGTTTAAACTAGTTTTGATTGCTGAAAGACGTCTGCAATAGCAGGGAAATCCCTACATGTCGAGCCATACATTATTTCTACTCCCTCAGTGTCATCAAATCCAGGGAAACTCTTCTAGGTAGGACGAGTCTTAGTCTTTTCGTCTATGCCTTTTTGGCTTTTGATAGATCTAAGTTTGGTAGTTGTGGTGGACGAATTGGGCACTTTCCTGGTGTTTGCCTACATGTAGGTGCTTGAAGAAAGTCTTACATAAATAGCTACTATATATGCATCCGAAAGGGAGTAATGTAAATCTACAACTACTGGAACACGTGTGGTGGGTGGATTACATAGCGGGCAAAATACTACACAAGCCACTACAACATGCAGATCCATTCAGAAACGATCAGATCCAATCATAGACACACAGACATGTTGGGTGCAGAGACTGCCACTCTATTATAGAAACACAAAAAAACTAACACATCTTGTCCTTAGGACACTGATTGGACTGAATGTTAGAAACTTATTTGCATTATTTATTTTTACTTGTCCATTTGGACATGTTCAGTCTACCTTATTCTTGCCCTACAATTTTGGGACAGGGGCAACAAAAGCCTGGAAAAGTTGTGTAATACAAAAAAACCTGGTGGAACATCTCTCAACTAATTAAGTTATTTGGTAACAGGTCAGTAACATGATTGGGTATAAAAATAGCATTTCACTCTGTGAAAGACTGTTACGTTGAGAAACGAAGTTTAAGGCCTGAATGCCCAGCATTCAAAAAAAAATTATAATAATCAAGAAATCACTCATCACTGTTGATCATACCTACGGCCTGTGGTGGGAGCATCATGCTATGGGGATGCTTCTTACCAGCAGTGTCTGGGAGACTGGTCAAGATTGAATTCTTGAATGCTCTTTTTACTGCTCTGAATTATGCTCTGAATAACTTCTGCTAAGTGCTGATTAAAGCGTCTAAATGCTTAGGTACATGAGAAATTTCCTTTTTTCAATTTTAATTACATTTACACTTTCCAACAGAGTGTAACACTATAAAATGTGGAGAAAGTGAAGAGGTCTCTATATTTTCCTAAGGCGCTGTCTATTAGTGCCCTTCCCTAGTTTTTATAAATATCTATTTTTTAATGTAGATTGTATTTACAGATTATAGTCACATTTTGGTTTGTCAAAGCTGAAATGATCTTGAGTGATGAAGACAGATGCAGCTGAATCCGAAGGCTCTTTTCTAAGGCCACTGTCACTGTTCTGGCTCTTGATGAATTCAGCTTAGAGCTCTGTATGGTATACTGGAGCCTAAATCTAATGTCCCTTAAGTTGTCTTTTTGCACTTATCTCCGATTGATATTTTACATTGATATCAATGCATTGATTGCGACAAGATATTAGGTACATGTGTTGATCTCTATTTAGGATTGAATGATATATGTTGGAGTTAATGTTGGTGGGCGCTGGACATTTTCTGGTTCTGTCCAGATGACTCTCCAGAGAGTTCTATGTTCTTGGTCAGACTGCTGGTTCTTGAGTATTGGGTTGTATTGTTCTATTTCTGCACTGTGTTCTGTTTCTGACTTTGTGTGAATGTTTGTATCACAGACATCGTCACCAAACTCGTCCAATGAGAACTCTCCAGTAAGCCTCCCAGATGAGCAGGGTCAAGGAGACGGACCTCCTCAGCTGGAGGAGGAGGAGGAGGAGCCTGCCTTCCCTCACACAGACCTGGCCAAGCTGGACGACATGATCAACAGGTACACACAGTAACACGCATGGCCGAGCTAGATGACATAATCACCAGGTACACACAGTAACACGCATGGCCGAGCAGTACGACATAATCACCAGGTACACACAGTAACACGCATGGCCGAGCAATACGACATGATCACCAGGTACACATAATGTAACACGCATGGCCGAGCAGTACGACATAATCACCAGGTACACACAGTAACACGCATGACTGAGCTAGATGATATGATATCCAGGTACACACAGTAACACGCAGGACGACATGATCACCAGGTACACACAGTAACACGCATGACCGAGCTGGACATAAGGTGTGGTGTGTTGTGCTGTGGGTGGTTTGCGCGTGTCCGAATGTGTATATCTGTCAGAATGTGTGTGTATCTGTGTTAATCTGGATGTTCTTTATTTCCAGACCCCGCTGGGTGGTTCCAGTTCTGCCTAAGGGAGAGCTGGAGGTTCTTCTAGAAGCTGCTATAGATCTTAGTAAAAAAGGTAAAAGACAATTGTAGTGCATTTAATTAATCATCAACAGTCAATGCTTTGAACTACGGCAATGAAGATGGTTTAAAAATGTTTTCCTTAGCTATGGCACTGGGTAAACATTCATTTAAATTAGGATTTGTTTCATCTACACACCATACTCCACACTTTTTTATGTTTTGATATGCAAAAAATAAATCTAATGTCATAATTGGATGTCTCCACCCCAGAGAGTTGATTTTTCACGGAAGCACTGGCAGTAATTACAGCTGTGAATCTACTGGGATAGGTCTCTATCAACTTTGCACGCCTTGATTGGGTTATTCGGCCATTCTATTTTACAAACCTTTTCAAGTTTTGTCACCTTTCTTGGGGTGTGTCAATGGACAGTGCGCTTCGAGCGCATGCCACAGGTCTGATTGGATTTAGTTCAGAGCTTTGGGCCGCTCTGCATCAGGGCCTGGAAAGCCTGTGAAGTTAATGGGCATATTGGATACAGAGAAATCCTGGTAGAAAACCTGCTGAAAATCATATGCAAGAGACCTGGGTCTTGGGAGGAGATTCATCTTCCAGCAGGACAATAACCCCAAAGATAACCCACATTGGAGTGGCTTAAAAACAAAAAGGTAAATGTCCTGGAGTGGCCCAGTCAAAGCTTGGACCTCAATCCAATAGAGAGTTGAAAATTGCACTTAACCACAAGCTTGAACAATTTTGCAATGAAGAATGGACAAATGCTTTGTCTACATGCGCAAATCAGTTAGAGACTTATTCAAGTGGAATCACGGTTGTAGTTGATTTCAAATGTGCCCCCAAATATTGACTAAAGGGGATGAATACTTAATGTTGTAACACTGAAATGTGGTAATACTTTGAGTCTGAGGGTGAATTCTTTTGAGAGCCGCTGTATATCCATCCCTTAATCTGTGTCTTTTTGCTACTTTTCCCCCATGTCTTTACAGCACCTTTAGTTTGTTTGATTTTGAACGTAATTTGTTAAACCTAATTTTAAGATGTGGGATGGAGACTTACCCAGTTATGATTTTTTACTTTTAAGGTGTTATTTAAGACTGACGAACATCCCATGAAGTGTGGAGTATCATGTATATCTGAGCGAAATAAATATTATTTTAATTCATTCTGCTAACATGAACATGAAAATGTGAAGATGTTCAAGGTAGTGTGGACATTCTACAGGCACTGTATATCTACTGAAATATCATGAGACAGAGCTCATGACAGGACTATGTTTAGACCATGTCCAACCAATTTCTCTTAGCATTGTAGCACAATATCTCCCGTGTGCTGGTGTCTGTGTAGAACTTCATAACATGAGACTGCAATCTCATGACGGCACTAATTCAACCGTGTTCAACCATTTTCTCTTAGCATTGTAGCACGATCTCAGTGTGCTCCTGTCTGTGTAGGACTTGATGTGAAGTGTGAGGCGTGCCAGAGGTTTTTCAGAGACGGCCTGACCATCTCGTTCACCAAGATTCTCACGGATGAGGCCGTCAGTGGGTGGAAATTTGAGATTCATGTGAGTCTGTCCGTGTTTAATTCATTTTATGTGATTAGAATAAGCCTAGTGACAATTATCTGTTTGTCAAGGAGTTCTGGGCTGTTTTCCAATACAAAAAACATCCTGTCCCTTCCTTAAGGTAATCTCTAATTTGACACAGTTAGATGGGTGAAACCCAATCAGTGAAACCCCTGTTCTCACCAAGGGAATTGTGTGGAATCCTAATGTTTGTAATTGTTTTGATTAACTCAAGGAGAGAGGGATGTATTTCCGATGCATTTAGAAGTATTCAAACAGGTCCCTGGACGGGGTGTTGACGTCACCGGAAAGCCCCCCCCCCCCCAACCCACCGCCGTTGAGGTCTGAGGTCTGATCGGTGATTTCAGTCCATCTCTGTTGAATACCCAGCAGGTGGCTAACGTTTGTCTTCCTCAGATGGGTCAATAAACTCCGCTGGCTCCCTGGGCCCAGCCTGAGCCAAAGGAAATCAGTCAGAATGACCTGGTCAAATGCCAGGGGTGGTCACTGCTCATCAGTTGAAGGGACTTTGATTTGGCTCTGCTGTTTTGTTTAACTCTGCGGCATTGATCCCCAAAACTCTTCCTAAGTTGGAAGTTGAGTCACCCATTCTGGCAAATGGTGGTAACACAATGTGATTCTGTTCTGGGTTTTTTTCCATGTAACTGACAATTTAGTCTATAACACTAGAAACATGTGGAGAAAGTTTCACTTTATGCTCCAGCCCGTCTACTCTGTACAGATTAAGTTGGTGCTGCTTTTCCTCAGTTTATTTCTTGCCTTGTTGTTGTTTGCTCTGAGCATCTTGGCTGGGTTTTTTAAGCACTCTCCGTCAATCCTTGCTGTGAATAGGGCCATATAAATAACTTGTATTCATTGATATTGATGTACTGCGCCAAAGCATCATTAGTGGGAGGATATGGTTCTTTTGTGTTCCTTTATTTATTTTTTTAACTCTAGTAGCAATTGCTGTTATTTATTGTTGTTAACGTTTTCTTTACTGCTGTTGCATTCATTGAAGTAAATTGTGAAGTGCACAAAAACAGGAAAATGTAATCAGTGGAGAGGTTGATGGTCCATGTGATGGATGCATTCTACATGTAAATGCTGTGAAACGGTATTGGCCCAAAATGGTTTTCATACTTTCCAAATTATAATTTAGGCAAAGTAATCAAACCTACTATCAGTGTTCATGACTTCATCAGAAATATATGTTGCCGAAATGGAATTCATGTGAGATTAGCAAAGTGGAAACGATTGCTCATTACAAAGAACATGAGTGTTTCCAAAGAGAACCCAGATGATCCTTAAGAGTTCTGGAACACAGTTCTATGGAAAATGTGTAGCTTTTTGGCTGACATAGGACTCATTATGTCTTGTGAAAACCAAACACTGCATTCCGCAGTAAGAACCTCATACCAATGGTCAAGCACGGTGGTAGTTTCATGGTTTTGGGAGGTTGAGCAACATCACAAACTGGACGTTGTGCCTTCATTGAAGGAATCATGACTGCTGCTCTACAGAGGAATTTAGGCTTTCCGTCCACAAGGTAATATGCAAAAAGATCTGCAAAAAGGTTTTGGAAAAATAAATTGCAATAAAAAACAAATTAATGACTTAATCAACGTCCAGAACTAAACCACATTGAGATGTTGTGGCAGGCCAGGACCGCAGAAGAAACAGTTCATGCCTGAAAACATCCATACAGAACTGCTTTGCCTCAGTAACATGGAGGAGTGGGCTAAAAGGTTCTCCACGACACTGTATGGGAATAAACAACAAATACTGGAATACAGGTTTACATAACGCGAAAGGAGATGTGTATGGCCGTCATTTCACTCCAACATGGGAGTAGATTTTTCTCCAGTTATAGAAACTCTATAAAAGTCACATGGTTTCCAAAATGTTTTGGAGCCAAAACATTTCAAATAATATCTGTGCTATGCTCTAAGCATAGCACAGATAATTGCAATAGCAATTCTTTAGAAAAATTATCTCAATATCCTACACTGTTGCATATTTTCAATGTATTATATTTTCAGAAGCACTGTGCCTTTAAGAATGCGCCGTGGCGAAACTGTATATGAGGGAACTGGATAGTTGTAAGCAATGAGGGGAAATGCCTCCTAACCCCTTAGATAGACTGTGTGGAGCACTCTGCTGTCTGGTTCCTACAGGTCTACTAACACTGTAGGGTTTGTGTCTGTAGCAGAGGATGGGCTCCAGACTCACCTTCATCTAGACATCATTACTAGCCTCTGTGTGAAGAATACTGTTTCCAAGTACATTTGTGTGTCGTGGTGAAATCAGATGTTGTGTGCTGTTTTTGTGAAAATCCCCTCTGTCCCCGTGTTCTTCTGTGGTGGTTAGACTAACGACTCCCCCCCCCCCCCCCGTTCATCCACAGAGGTGTATCATCAACAACACACACCGGCTGGTGGAGCTGTGTGTGGCCAAGCTCTCTCAGGACTGGTTCCCCTTGCTGGAGCTTCTGGCCATGGCCACCAACCCCCACTGCAAGTTCCACATCTACAACGGCACGCGGCCCTCCGAGACGGTGCCTGCCGGGGCCACGCTGGCCGACGACGAGCTCTTCGCCCGCCCTCCTGACCCTCGCTCCCCCAAGGTAGGGTCAGAGTTCAAGGTAGGCCCCCCCCCCCAACGTTTTTTTTTTACATTTCTTGCCATTTGTTATTCTGACACTTGGGGCATGATGGAACTCAGAGGGGGAGACTGGAAGGTGGGAAAGAGGTTATGGAAAATAGCGGACTTTTGAGTGGGATTGAACCCTGGTCTGCTGTGGAGTTATTAGACTCTATGGAGAGTTACCACTACACATTCCTAACCCACTTTTTTTATTACTCATACTATTGGTTTTTAAAAGCACCACTAAGAAACCTTACCTTTCACATGTAATCTGTAACAATTTTCTCAATGCTCTCCCAAGAAAATTGATGACTCTTTTGTTGTCGTTTTGCATAATATATAACGCTCTACCTTCAAGCCCTGTTCCCCAGTGTAGTGTTTTAGAGAGAAATATTTGTCGGCTTTGCTTTTTGAAAGGTGGATGAACTAAGACAAACAGACAAACAGAAGATTTATTAATAAATTGTGCTGGGACTCCGTATATATTTTTCTAATTAAATCTCTACGGTTCCCTTAGAAACAAACCCCCCCCCCCCCACAAATAGTTAGTTTGCCTGCAATATATCTTCATGGCAAATCCACTGAGCCGTGCCCTTTGATCTAGGCTTGCCACCTTGCCTCAGGGTCACATAGAAGAATCCCTCCGTGGTCTGGGAAACGGAAGAGGGATGTAAATTCCATGAAATGATTTGCTCCGGTGGCGTCTAGTGCTGTGGAGTTTAAATGGGCGAAGGCGACGACGGGGTGTGAATCGGTTGTCATGAAAAGCCAGATGAATGGCGCGTGGGGCGGCATGAGCGCGGTTGTCTGACGCGGATGGCAGCCAGCCCGACACCAACAGCCTCTTACGTGCGCGGGTGGGTGGGATCCGAAGCCCGGCTGTTTTCTCTTCAGCCGAGTCTTTCTGTGGAATTGCTGTGCGACTCGAGCAGAGGTGCCCGGTTCCAGTGTTTCTGCCTGGTGGTGTGGGGCATTCACCCCCGTGTCCCCGGTCTGATTCCTGTTCAGGGAGTGAGGAGAAGTGTTTTGGGCCTCCGGGACTGTAAGGGCGGCCCTATTGTATCCATACACTATCCCTGCTTTACTGTAACGGGTGGAGGAACAAACAGCACGAGTGGAAGAATGACCGTGTCTTGTTGTTTTTATTTTCCCCTCTTCTTTTACAGGGCTGGTTGGTGGATTTAATAAACAAATTTGGCACATTAAACGGATTTCAAACGCTGCACGATCGCTTTATAAGTGGACAAGCACTGAACGTCCAAATCATCGCTGCACTTATCAAGTGAGTTGACCCGTGGACAGACACAGTATGAAGATTAGCATCATTGCCAAAATCCCCAACTATCCCTAACCGCAATGAAATCGTGTGTGGTGACACGGTGTGTGTGTGGTGACACGGTGTGTGGGTGTGTGTGTGGGTGTGTGTGTGTGGTGACACGGTGTGTGTGTGGTGACACGGTGTGTGTGTGGTGACACGGTGTGTGTGTGGTGACACGGTGTGTGTGTGGTGACACGGTGTGTGGTGGGTGTGGTGACACGGTGTGTGGTGGGTGTGGTGACACGGTGTGTGTGTGTGTGGTGACACGGTGTGTGTGTGTGGTGACACGGTGTGTGTGTGTGTGTGTGTGGTGACACGGTGTGTGTGTGTGTGTGTGTGTGTGTGGTGACACGGTGTGTGTGTGTGTGTGTGTGTGTGTGGTGACACGGTGTGTGTGTGTGTGTGTGTGTGTGTGTGTGGTGACACGGTGTGTGTGTGTGTGTGTGTGTGTGTGTGTGGTGACACGGTGTGTGTGTGTGTGTGTGTGTGTGTGTGTGTGGTGACACGGTGTGTGTGTGTGTGTGTGTGTGTGTGTGTGTGGTGACACGGTGTGTGTGTGTGTGTGTGTGTGTGTGGTGACACGGTGTGTGTGTGTGTGTGTGTGTGTGTGTGTGTGTGGTGACACGGTGTGTGTGTGTGTGTGTGTGTGTGTGTGTGGTGACACGGTGTGTGTGTGTGTGTGTGTGTGTGTGTGTGTGTGGTGACACGGTGTGTGTGTGTGTGTGTGTGTGTGTGGTGACACGGTGTGTGTGTGTGTGTGTGGTGACACGGTGTGTGTGTGTGTGTGTGTGTGTGTGTGTGTGTGTGTGTGGTGACACGGTGTGTGTGTGTGTGTGTGTGTGTGGTGACACGGTGTGTGTGTGTGTGTGTGTGTGTGTGTGTGTGTGTGTGTGTGTGGTGACACGGTGTGTGTGTGTGTGGTGACACGGTGTGTGTGTGTGTGTGTGTGTGTGTGTGGTGACACGGTGTGTGTGTGTGTGTGTGTGTGTGTGTGTGTGTGTGTGTGGTGACACGGTGTGTGTGTGTGTGTGTGTGGTGACACGGTGTGTGTGGGTGTGTGTGTGTGTGGTGACACGGTGTGTGTGTGTGTGTGTGTGTGTGTGTGTGTGTGGTGACACGGTGTGTGAGTTAACGGTTATGTTTCTCCAGGCCTTTTGGGCAGTGTTACGAGTTCCTCACGTTGCACACGGTAAAGAAGTACTTCCTGCCCGTCATCGAAATGGTTCCTCAGTTCCTGGAGAACCTGACGGACGAGGAGCTAAAGAAGGAGGCCAAGAATGAAGCCAAAAATGATGCCCTCTCCATGATCATCAAGTCCCTAAAGAACCTGGCCTCCAGGGTGCCTGGGCAGGAGGAGACTGTGAAGAACTTAGAGATTTTTAGGTTAAAAATGATTCTTAGGTGAGTTTGATTTCTAAACAATGGCTCTTTGTTTTCTTTAAATGCATGTCCATAACTATTTGCTGAATACTAACATGAGATTTCTTGATGATTTGTTTGTTAATGTCCATTAAGAGTTTTATTAGTTATGATTATCCCTCCCTCTATTTATTATTTAGTAATCTGTAGTGGTTGTTTTCATCCACAGGTTATTGCAAATTTCCTCTTTTAATGGTAAAATGAATGCACTAAACGAAGTAAACAAGGTCATCTCCAGTGTGTCCTACTACACAAATCGGCATGGCAACCCTGAAGAAGAGGAGTGGCTAACTGCAGAACGCATGGCGGTGAGTTAAATACCAATTAATGAATTGTATGGATACTACGCGTTTTAGTCTGATCCACAGGCTTTCAATGTCAAACCAGGAGTAAAGATTTATGTCGCTTGTGTTCACAAATATAGCATTTGGGGTTGTGGGCTCTTGGGCACTTAGGTCATCTTCAAACTTTCCCTGAAACACCAAAATAGGGCAAATTATATTCCATTACTAATTAAGTTTCAACCTTGAACAATTGGAGGTAGTTACTTTAGTTTCTGTGGTTTTTGCTTTGTCAAACCAGCAAATAAACATTTTGTTTGATGGTTTGTACCAGTTTGGTAAAATGATCCTGTTTACATTACAAATTATAACCTGAACAAGCTGAGTGGTTGGTCCATTCCTCCTGAGTGGAGATGCCTGCAGATATCTATAAACAATACTCATTTGTATTTCAAGTTTTAGGTTGTGCTGCTGGTGTAGTTGGCAGACGAGTTGGCGTTTGAGTGGCGATTGAAAGGTGTTTTTTCTCTTCAGGAGTGGATCCAGCAGAACCACATTCTGTCCATCGTGCTCAGGGACAGTCTCCACCAACCTCAGTATGTTGAGAAACTGGAGAAGATCCTTCGCTTCGTCATCAAAGAAAAAGCTCTTACCATGCAGGACCTGGACAACATCTGGGCTGCACAGGTACAGTGTGTGTAGAGGGAAACCCGTTGACCAGGTAGATAGCGTTAGAGTGAAGGGGTTTTGAACCATAACCAACCATAAAAGCACAATTGGAAATGTTTCATGTCCTAACTGGGTTTGATATGCTTAAGTAGCCTCTTACTGAGTTGGGCAGTGCCAAAAGGATTGTACAGAACTTATGGTCTGATTACTGTGACTCGCTCTGGATGAGAACGTCTGCTTAATGGCTTAAATGTAATGTTACATAAAATTGGTCCACAAAATTATCTTGGTAAAGGGGAATTTTTACATTACTTTAAAAGAAAATTACACATTAGATTTTTAGTCTGGTTTTTTTGTTTACAGAAAATGTATTATGGCTGAATCGTCAATTGCGCTTAGCTATAACTCAACATTTCTCTGATGAAATGTGGCTTTATGAAACAAAACAGATGATAGGTTTGGGGGATCGACACATGGGGTGTGCACAGAGAGTAAAAACAACAGTTGGTTTTTGAGATGGTTAAACCTCCCTTTGAAGGCTTAGGCCACATGGTAACCCAGACGTGTGATGGATTTACAGGCTGGTAAACACGAGGCCATTGTGAAGAATGTCCACGATCTCCTGGCCAAGCTGGCCTGGGACTTCTCTCCTGAGCAACTTGACCACCTCTTCGACTGCTTTAAGGTGAGCGGACTTTCTCTATGTGTGTATGTGTGGCTCGCACAATGAACCTCTAACCCCCTTGGTGTTTTGTTTTTTATGGTCTGCAGGCGAGTTGGACGAATGCCAGTAAGAAACAGCGCGAGAAGCTGCTGGAGCTGATCCGCCGCCTGGCTGAGGACGACAAGGACGGTGTGATGGCCCACAAGGTAAATCCTAGCCCCTTTCAGCCTCTGGCCCGGCGCTCCGGAGGGCTGGGGGTTGACCACTGAAGGTTCCCTTTCTTCTCTCACCCCCACAAGGTGCTGAACCTGCTGTGGAACCTGGCTCATAGCGATGATGTGCCGGTAGACATCATGGACCAAGCCCTCAGTGCCCACATCAAGATCCTAGACTACAGCTGCTCTCAGGTAATACCAAGGTCCGGTCTAGAGCTGGGCCTCTGTTTACCGTCCGTCTCAAGGTGCTCGGAAAACAATCGATAAAGACGCATTTTACCGTTGTGTTGCCAGTAAGGGTGGGTGTGTGTGTTTCTTCCTTGAGCACTTCATGTTTGGGTTCATTTCAGGATAGAGACACGCAGAAGATCCAGTGGATTGATCGCTTTATAGAAGAGTTGCGCACCAATGACAAATGGGTGATTCCTGCATTAAAGCAGATCAGAGAGATCTGTAGCCTCTTCGGAGAGGCACCTCAGAATCTAAGGTAAGGAGATGGACATGGTCCAACTGTTGGCATGGAAGGACTACAAAAGTAGGATGTAATGCATCTGAATGCACAGTGTAGAATAGGGAATTTTGTTGAACTAGTTTGCCCCACCTAAGAAAAAGGCCTGAATAATATGATTTTTTTGTGAGCTCAGAATGCAATGCTTGGTTATATATCTGCTCTCTGTCTTTAAAGCATGGCCTTCATTTGTCACATTGCGTACACTCTCGATGTCCATGGCATCTTAATCACATTTCTGAAGGGGCTGAGGCATGCCATCTCTATTTTGTTTTTTTGTAAACAGATATTTTTCATTAGCAGTTGTTAGACTTGACCTTGACATTCAGTCTCCCTAGGGTTTCACTGATGTTCAGACAGGCCTTCTTATTTACTAAAACCGAGTGATTGTATCTTGCTAGTTAAACCATGAGCTCTCAGAGAAACATAGATTGTTGAATCAGGTGCTGCTTATCGTAACAACTAGTACTAGTAAATGCAGCAAATATATAGCACACCACATGCCTGTTGTTTTTCAGAAAGAAAATGCCTATTAACATACAAACGAACTTAGCAGGGTAAGTTGACAGCTAATTTGGGGGATATTTATGGCCATTGTTTAATGAATAGTTTTAATTCACACATTCTCTCAGATGTTATAACGGATCTGTGTAATGTTTATTTTAATTCATTAATCTGCTTTAGCAAACCTCTCTGGGTAAATCTCAAATGTCACCCTATTCCCTATACAAACATTACATACACCAGGGTCACAAATAACCACCAAAGTGCACTGCTTTTTACCAGAGCTCTTGTAATAAGTGCACTATGTGGGGAATTTGGTGCTAGAGTTCCTAACTGCATATAGGGAATAGGATGTCGCACTTGGTAGTGTCTCTATGCCGGCTCTTCTTCACAATCACTGTTTGCAGGGCAACATTTGGTGGGCATTTCTGGGGGCTCTGCTAATTCACCTTTGCAAAACCCTACATTTTAGTGGTTATAAGACTGAAATGCCTTATTTCTCCTGCTACACACAGACACGCAGATAACAGCCTTCTGGTTAGAACTCTGGATATACTGCTTACTTAACGCTCCAGATGCAGAAAAGCAATACATTTCAACTAATTCTACAGATAAATCATTGTAATTGTATTAAATGGGATTGGGGGAAATTGTTGAAATTGTCAGCTTGTCATTGATATGGTGACTAAGTCTCAGAACTTCTCTCTGATCTTCATACTTCTCTCTCTTGCACTTCATCCCCCTGTCTTGCACTTCATCCCCCTGTCTTGCACTTCATCCCCCTGTCTTGCACTTCATCCCCCTGACCATGTCTTTCTTGCCCTCCACCCACTCTCCGTCTCTATTGTGCTGTCTCTATCCATGCCTCTCCCTCTGCCTACAGTCAGACCCAGAGGAGTCCTCATGTATTCTATCGTCATGACCTTATCAACCAGCTCCAACACAACCACGCCCTGGTCACTCTGGTGGCTGAGAACCTGTCTGCCTACATGGAGACCATGAGGCCGTTCTCCAAAGGTACGGCCACATCTCACTGGAGGGAAGGTTTCCTGGATTTATCATGATAACCTCATTCTTGAGCAGAAAATCTGAAACAGTTCTGGAGGACTGCATTTGCACAGGCATTCTAATCTCCATTTGCACATCCTGAATTATGTGCCAAAGACCTGATCCTAATGGGGAAAAATAACAATTAGTCAGAAATTCCCCAAATCATTTGGTTGTATTCTCCATTTCATTTAATTGAGAAGTCATCAAAACAGATCTCAGACTTTTCAGTTCTTGAATTGACTGCCTTCATTTCAAATTGACAACCCTTTTGGTTCTCTACCCTCTATATTAAACCTACGGAAATTAGCATGTTGGTTTTCAAAGAAAAAATACTTGAGAAGGACATTTTAAAGGTGCACAGTTGAGATGTTGTTTTGTAGCCGAGCAGGCGGAGTTCGACCCCCAGACTGTGAGGGCCGGTAGCCGCTACAGCCACGTACAGGAAGTCCAGGAGAGACTCAACTTCCTGAGGTTTGATATCAAATCACAAGTCATATTCACTGTGCAACAAACCAAATAGCACTCACTGATAATTGTCCAAAAAAATATTTTGTTTTCCATTGCAAAATTATTTTAACACATTTCCTTTTCCTTGGCCTAATGAATGTTACCGGCTTTCACTGTTGATGGATCCAATTAGTGCGAGTGAAACCATTAACTGTGGCCTTGCTGTCTGACCATAATGTGTCTGTTGCCTCCAGGTTCCTCTTGAAGGACGGGCAGCTGTGGCTGTGCGCTCCTCAGGCCAAACAGATATGGAAGTGCCTGGCCGAAAATGCTGTGTTCCTCTGTGACCGAGAGGCCTGCTTCAAATGGTACGCTGCCATCGTCAATATCGTTATCACCTTGAAAGGGTGAATATGGCTCCAACTTGGTTCATTTTGTCTCAATCATAGCGGGCACGTATGCCG
This sequence comes from Esox lucius, assembly GCF_011004845.1. Classification (NCBI taxonomy): domain Eukaryota; kingdom Metazoa; phylum Chordata; class Actinopteri; order Esociformes; family Esocidae; genus Esox; species Esox lucius. The sequence goes on from NC_047588.1 coordinate 35,100,325, forward strand.
TTCTTCATTCTGTCCACTTGGATGTTGTTGACTCAAGGAAAACTCAACCTCACACTGTTCCTCAACCTTAGGTACTCGAAGCTGATGGGTGACGAGCCGGACCTGGACCCAGACATTAACAAGGACTTCTTTGAGAACAACGTTCTCCAGCTGGACCCCTCGCTCCTCACGGAGAACGGCATGAAGTGCTTTGAGAGGTTCTTTAAGGCCGTCAACTGCAGGGAAGGCAAGCTGGTGGCCAAACGGCGTGCCTACATGATGGATGACCTGGAGCTCATAGGACTGGACTACCTCTGGAGGGTGAGTTATTAAGTCAAGTTATCATTGTTATAACAGACCACTGTTGTTACCTATTGGACCAGATGATCACTGTAGGATGATTTAAGCATACATAAGCACTGGTATATAACGGACAGCTATTGATACCCATAGGAATGGACTACCTCTGGATACTTGTTTTTTTTTAGAATTACTGCCAGTTGTGTCGGGCTTTTCTTAGCAGAGTGCTTGCCCTCCACTAAGACACCTTTTGGCACCGGAAGGGACAGAAAAATAGTTTCTTACAGTAAATCAGTGGCCAAATCCCCTTTTGCTAAAAGCATAATAGCTTCCTTTTCAAAAAGATTAAGAACAAGCTATTTAAGCTTAGTTTCCAGACCTGCAAAAAAGTGTGTTATGGCATATCATCTAACAATATCCCAATATATGTATTAATTTGTTTGGTTTTAACTGACAAGGAGAAAAGACCAATGAGTGTATCTCAACCTGTGGGTTGTTTCAGGAACTTGTATAGATTGCAGATTACTGGCCATGTGGGTCACTGAAACATATGGATTGGAAATTACTGGCCATGTGGGTCACTGAAACGTATGGATTGGAGATAACTGGCCATGTGGGTCACTGAAACATTTAGATGGGAGATTACTGGCCATGTGTGTCACTGAAACGTTTAGATGGGAGATTACTGGCCATGTGGGTCACTGAAACGTATGGATTGGAAATTACTGGCCATGTGGGTCACTGAAACGTATGGATGGGAGATTACTGGCCATGTAACATATGGATGGGAGAGTGAGAGGTGGACTGCAGTGGGTAGGTGACCCAGTTACCGGCCTAGCTCTTTGTTTTAGTGACCGACATGACCTGTAATCTCTTCTGTGGAAAATGTAGAAGAACAGATTTCCGGATGCTTCTAAACTAAACAGCCGCGTCTGGTGTGCTAGGAAAGAGGACTGTTAATATAGCAGATAGATTAGTCGAGTTAACGTTGATTGAATTAATTTGTATATCCTACATCCCATGAAGTAGACTAAAGCAGCAGACGCATCTCAAAATGGTTGTTGAAATGTGAACATAAAATCTCCCAAGAAAGCACCAATGTTTGCTTTATTATATGGAGGGGGTTTTGTTTTAAGAGATCAAATTGTTGACCAAACCACTGTTAAAGTCTCTTTATTTATCAAAAGCACGCCAATATAACAGCATAATTCTGAATAATGAAATTCTTTTGACATAGCACACGACAGCTACACAGTTTGACGAAGGCAATATAGTTAATCTAGTCTGTACATTTTATGTTTCATGTCCTTTCCAGTGTTATTATTGTCTGTTCTTTTTCACAGACTAGATTAACTATATTTCCTTATACATTTCAAAGGTGGCTTTTATTGTGATAAAGACAATCTGAGTGCTGCCAGCATAATATCCTGCTGCTAAAATAACGCTAATGAAGCCTCGAATGACCATCACTAGGTAGAAGTATTGAATATTGTAAATATATAATCTGTGTAATATGCCTATGAATGGTACATAAAAATATTCTAGTGTACATTGAAATTACATAGAAAGACATCAGAGCATTTGGAATGTTCATGTGATTAATATGGTCATAGATCATTGTTGCTGGTTGTGAAGCCTTATGGTCTGAGTGAAAAAACTCTTTGTGAGTCTGGAAGTGTTTGCCCTGATGATCCGGTAGCGTCTACCAGACGGCAGCAGTGTGCACAGACCATAGCCTGGGTGGCTGTTGTCTTTGATGTTCAGGGCTTTCCTAAGGCATTGTGTATGGTAGACGCCTTTCACGGAGGGGAGATGGCAGCCAATGCGCTCCGCAGACTTCACCACCCTCTGGAGGGCCTTGCGATCAGCAGTGGAGCAGCTGCAGTACCATGCAGTACTGCAGCCTGAGAGGATGCTCTCAATGGTGCACCTGTAGACATTGGTGTGTGTTTGCAGACATTCCAAACCTGTTGAGTCTCCTAAGGAAGTATTGTCGCTTTTAGGCAGTTTTCACTGCTGAGTTCGCTTGCCTGGACCAGGTGAGTTCATCTTTGTTGAACACATTGAGGAACTTTGAAGTCGAGACTCTCTCCACTTCAGCTCCTTCGATGTTTATGGGGGCATGTCAGGAAGGTGCAGAAGTGGGTTCTGACTTGGGGTGTGCATTGGACAGGAATGAACATTGGCATAATGGCCTTCATGTGACAAAAGAGCAAGCACGCATTTGGTGGAAGCTGTGTGGTAGACACGCAGCAGTCAGTTAAAGTCAATATTTATCAACATATAACATTGAGTTTATTGGATGGAGGAGTCTAAAAAAGCTAGTTGGCTAAGCTAGCCAGCTATTTGCTTAACTCACCGTTTTCTACATTCTCAACCACCTTTGTATTCCACAGCTGAAATTCACATAGCTTTTTGTGGCCAAATTATTTTTCTGTAGGTAACATTAATTCAGTAAATATATATTCAATCTTAATTTTGGATATTTGAATATTCGACTCTCCGTGCCCATCCCTAGTTCTGGCCAGCTGCTTGAAGCACTTCGTGATGATGGAGGTCATTGCTACTGGGCAGTAGTCATTCAAGCTGGTGATGGAAGGTTTCTTTGGTACAGGGATAATGGTGGTCTGTTTGTAGCAGGTGGGGACTTTAGACAGAGTCAGGGAGCATTTGAATATAGAGGTGAAAACCTCCACTAGCTGGTCAGTGCACCCCCTGAGGACATGGCCTGGAATGCCATCTGGCCCTGGTGACTTCCGAGTGTTCACTCTTTTAAAAGCTCTCCTCATGTCAGCCATGGTTAGGGACAGAGTGCAGTCGTCCAGGTCCTCAGCAAACCTTCCAGAATGAATGTTGGCATGGACATTGCCATTAACCCAGGGATTTTGGTTGGGGAAAGGCTGAAGATTTACCCTCTGGGTGACGTCATCGATGCACTTGGAGATATATGCTGAGGGTGTCTGTGTATTCATCGATGTCCTCATCGGTTGCAACAGAGAACATCTGCCAATCTGTTGTTTCAAAGCGGTCCTGTAGAGCAATAATGGATCCGTCATTCCAGTGTTGAACCGGTTTATCCTGTTTTCAGTAGGTTGGGAGGAGCAGGATCGAGGCGTGGTCCACCTTACCAAAGGCTGGGCAGGGGAGGGGTTTGTAGCTCTTCTGTATTTGTGAATAACAACAGTCAAGTGTCTGATCCCCACGGGTAGGAATGTTAATGTGCTGGTGGTATTTCGGCAAAACTTTCCTCATTTTTGCCTTATTGAAGTTGCCAACAACAATAAAAGCTGCCTCAGGGTGAGCGTCCTCTAGTCAATGTATTACTCCGTATAGGTCCTCCAGCGCATGCGTTTTATCCGACTGCAGGGGTATGTAGCCTGCTGTGATTATAAGCGGGGATGAATTCCCATGGAAGGTAGAAGGGCCATACTTTTACACTTAGTAGCCCCAGGCCTGGTGAACGGTATGTTCAAAATACTGTAACATCCAAGCCCCAGCGAGAGTTAACCATAATGCAGACCCCTCCGCCTGTACGTTTACCTGACTCTGGAATTCCGACTTGCCGGTGGATGGAAAAACCAGGCACTATAGGGTCTAGCCAGGTCTCAACAAACGCCAGCACACAGCAGTTCCCAATGTCCTTCTGGAAGTTAATCCGAGCGTGTAGTTCGTTCCATTTTTAATTGTCCAGGGCTTGAACATTAGCCAGTAAAATGCTCGGCAACGGTGGATTGCAGGATCTCGTCCGAGATCTAGATTGGACACAGGCACGTTTTCCTCTCTTCCTTCTCCTCCGTCAGCGTAGTGGTAAACAAATCAGCGGCAGGAGAAAGGAATCACAGCAAGGCTCCAATAAGTAGAGAGGAGGTCTGTTCTCAGTGATGCACGAAACTGTCATAAGACAACTGCACAACTGTCATAAGACAACTGCACAACTGTCATAAGACAACTGCACAACTGTCATAAGACAACTGCACAACTGTCATAAGACAACTGCACAACTGTCATAAGACAACTGCACAACTGTCATAAGACCACTGCTGTGAAAGGCAGTAACACAACGGACCTCTTCCAGCCCGTGCGGCGCTCCGTAGAATGGGAGTGTGATAGACAGGCTAAGTCGATGCTAGTGCCTCGAGCAGTTACGGTCCACAAAACCACTGATGGTGCCTGACAAATAACCATAGTTAAAAGGAATGTTATGACACTGTATTTAGGCAGTAAGACATATAGGCTGTGGTATATTGCCAGTATACCATGGCTAGAAGGTGATCATTGGCACGACACATCACGGAGTGTCCGGACACAGAGCTTAGCCGTGGCATATTGACTATATATCACAAACCCCTGAGATGTCCCACATAGACTCTTCTGTCATGTTTTAATAAAAGACCCGGGGTTCTGGGTGGTTTCCAATATTTCCATTTCCAAAACACAAACCATATAAAATTGAAAGCAAGTGGAATGCTTTCAATAAAGGAAGTATTCCAACCTTTTATAGACTTGGTTTGACTCTTTAATTGCAATCAGACTCAAGCATGAAGGGGTGGAGGGACCCCAATTTGCCACGTGCATCTACTACTCCTAAAATGTTGGACAGGGTTGGCAGGTCTGCTTTAGGGGAGTATCGCCCAGCCGTAGCAGTTAGGTGAAATTGTGTATTAGTTGGATTCATTGGATTGGTTTACAGTGAAGATGATTATGAAACTGCCGTTGCCCTCCAGTCTTACAGTATAGTTAATGCTGTGGGCATGTCAGATGATTTAGATAGTTTGGATTTTCTAGATGTCACTTGTTTCATACATAGACAATTTGCATTTTTGTTTGGGTTCTAGGCCTGTTCACATGAGCAGCATAGGCTGTGTGGGAGCATATGTGATTCACTCGTGTAATGTTCAGTTGAGAATACTTAATTTTAATGCCTCCTAAAAAATAAAAAAAAAGCTCCTGATTTTATTGATTCAGCTGGTATACACTGCTTGGTATACACACACACACACACACAGAATTTGAGACGGTTAATGTACTGCAGGGAGTGTGTCCAGCTCTGGGCCAGCAGTTGCAATTAGTGATGCTTTTAAATTGTGCAGCTGAGTGCCTAAAAGCAACCCAGCTGTAGTCGGGAAGAGTCACTACACACACACACACCTGCAAGCTATCTTCAGTGTGGTCTCTAGGGCTGTGTGATGGAAGGAGAGAGGCCGGAGGCGCCCATTGATTCTGTCTGTTATTTCCTCCTGCCAGGTCGTAATTCAAGGGAGCGATGACATCGCCAGTCGAGCCATAGACCTGCTGAAAGAGATCTACACCAACCTCGGACCAAAACTACAAGTCAATCAGGTAACCTGGTTTCCGGCTGTTCCGGTAACCACTCAGTCAGTCAGCTTTTAGGTCATCGTTCTTACCACGTTAATATCAACATGGTAATGAACAAAATTAGGATTGTACTGCCAGTCAATGTGAGTTGACAGTGATGTTCACTCTCCTCTGACGGTCCTGAACACACTCCTCTGACGGTCCTCTCCCTCATGCAGGTAGAGATCCACGAGGACTTCATCCAGTCGTGTTTTGACCGTCTGAAGGCGTCGTACGACACGCTGTGCGTCCTGGACGGGGACAAGGACAGCATCAACTGCGCCCGCCAGGAGGCCATCCGCATGGTCCGCGTGCTCACCGTGCTCAAGGAGTACATCAACGAGTGTGACAGCGACTACCATGAAGAGAGGACCATACTGCCCATGTCCAGGTAGGAGACCGACAGAAAGGCAGGCCAGCCCAGACTTTAACCTTTGAGCTTGTTGGTCTGACCGCCCCTCCCTTCTCTCAGGGCGTTTCGAGGGAAGCACATCACGTTGATCGTGCGTTTCCCAAACCAAGGGCGTCAGGTGGACGACCTGGACATCTGGTCTCACACCAACGACACCATCGGCTCGGTGCGCCGCGGCATCCTCACGCGCATCAAAGCCAACGCCACGCACACCAAGATAGAGCTGTTCATTGGCGGGGAGGTCGTCGACCCTGTCGATGACAGGAAGCTGATTGGTCAGCTCAACCTCAAAGACAAAACGGTTAGTCGTTATTGTGCACAATTAATTTACATACTCAAGCTACAGGTCATCCATCATGTTGGTTGTTTGAATGCACTAAATCAATTTTCCATTGTCTTAAATTGTCTGTCCCTTGTGTGTCTGTCCCTTGTGTGTCTGTCCCTTGTGTGTCTGTCCCTTGTGTGTCTGTCCCTTGTGTGTCTGTCCCTTGTGTGTCTGTAGTTGATCACAGCCAAGCTGACCCAGGTGAGTGCCAACATGCCCTCCAGCCCTGACAGTTCCTCAGACTCTTCCACCGGCTCACCCGGTAACCACGGCAACCACTTCAGTGATGGGCCCAACCCAGAGGTGGAGAGCTGCCTCCCTGGAGTGGTAAGTGACCCACACGTCACCTTTTAATACGCAGAAATCAGCCAGGCTTTTGGACGTTCTGGGTTTAGGTGAGCCAAGCTCTTTATTAATTCCAGCTATAGTGGGCAGAACAAAAATCTCACGCACCCAGTCTGTATCACTTGCAATATAAAAAAAGGCCGGGGGCAGGAATAGAATGTTGGCAAATGGCCTGTAGCCAAATGGGCTGTGGCTTAATGGCCTGTAGCCAAATGGGCTGTGGCTTCTCTCAGTTTAGGATGAAAGGCAGCAGTGCCCGGACCCTGATGACCCCAGGGTCATTAGCCTGGCGGCCACAGTCACACAGCCCCACTCCCTCACCCTGTGCCTCCAGACCAAAGGGCCCTGTTCAGGGACTTAATATTTTCAACCCTCGTCATTTAAACAAAAAGCTTTTTTTTGCCAGCAGCATTATTTCATCAAGCTAGCAGAAAGCGTACCAACCTATCAGAAAATGTTGCTTGCTACAAGTGTCAGCGAGTGGAGTTCATTTTTTAACAGTTTCAGTCTGGTCAGAGGCCCCGGCTCACTTAAAAGAAATTGTATGTATTGACTGCCAAACCATAAGCCTTCTACTGGCCCCAGTGCCAATATGTAATTATAGCCCTCTTTGGTAACTCTTCTGTCTCTGGTCTCCTCTGTCCATCTTGATAAACGTTCAAACAGCACTGACAGCTGAGCTATAAACATATAAGGGAGATAACATTTGTTTCGATCCACAACCCCAGCGTTGTAGCCGCCACGCTCTACCAGCCGACTTACAGGGGACCTGGGAGCAGGACTAACCTCAGGCTGTCCTCTGTCTCCAGATCATGTCCCTCCACCTGCGCTACGTCTCCTTCCTGTGGCAGGTAGCAGACCTGGGTTGTAGCCTCAACATGCCTCTGCTGAGAGATGGAGCCCGGGTTCTCATGAAGCTCATGCCCCCAGGTACGTCACGGTTCTCCGCCCACCCCCCCCCCAGGTGGACACTGTCGCATTGTAATATCGATCGGTGTGCGTACGGCGGAGTCTTCCCTCGTTGGATAACCTATCGCGGTTTCTGGCGTGCAGTCGCACGGTTCAGAAGGAGCGGGTAGAATTGGAACGCGGCTCTGGATTCGTTTTTTTCCTGATCATGCGGTTTTCTTTCTCAAAGCTGTGATTTTTGCTGATCACACAGTTAACCGGCCCTGCCGGAGCTATGTGGGATATGTGGGGACCTGAAGCCTGCTGGTTGTGTGTGTAGATAACAGTACCGTGGAGAGCCTGCGAGCTGTGTGCCTGGACCACGCCAAGCTGGGAGAGAACAGCCTCAGTCCCACGCTGGACTCGCGCTTCTTCTGCCCCTCGCCATCACAAGTCCTCTACCTCATAGAGGTGTGTCTTTGTGTGTTTCTGTGCGTGTGGCTGGTTGTCGTGGTTGCCACAGGGGCCGCTGACCCGTTCCTCTTGGTGTGCGTTTGTCTCCCTCCACTGGTCAGGTGGTGTATGCCCTGCTGATGCCCGCAAGCGGCACGCTGGGGGAGGACGCCAGTGACTTCCAATACAATTTCCTGAAGAGCGGGGGGCTGCCCCTGGTGCTGAGCATGCTGGCGCGGAACAACTTCCTGCCGTCGGCAGACATGGAGACGCGGCGGGGGGCATACCTCAACGCGCTGAAGATCGCCAAGCTGCTGCTCACGGCCGTGGGGTTCGGACACGTCAAGGCTGTGGCCGAGGCGTGCCAGCCCAACGCCGAGGGGACCATACCAGTCTCACCGGTTAGTCAGTTAGGCCTGAACACACACACACACAGATATTCCCTGTCCATCTCAAAATACGCCAATTCTGATAGGTCTCTGGAGTCATGTAATGCACAGTGTCTCGCTGTTCGTGATCATGTTCACAAACAAGCCCTGGAACTAGAACAAGCCCTGGAACTAGAACAAGCCCTGGAACTAGAACAAGCACTGGAACTAGAACAAGCACTGGAACTAGAACAAGCACTGGAACTAGAACTCCTATTAATGTTTTTGGGGCAGGATTGAGATGGCTGTGGTAATGCTTATGTGCTTTCTCCTGATTTCTCTCTGCCTTCTTCTAGATAAACCAGGCCACTCACGACCAGGCCCTAGTGCTCCAGAATGCTCTGCAGAACATTCCCAACCCTGCGTCAGAGTGCATGCTCCGCAACGTGGCTATACGGCTCGCACAGCAGATCTCTGACGAGGTGAGGGGGAGAAACTGAGGACAGGGAGCGCTAGCAAGGGGTTAGACGTAAAACACATTCTGAATAGGAAGTTCGCAAAGAGAACGGGATGGGCTGGAAGGAAAAGAGAACGGGATGGGCTGGAAGGAAAAGAGAACGGGATGGGCTGGAAGGAAAAGAGAACGGGATGGGCTGGAAGGAAAAGAGAACGGGATGGGCTGGAAGGAAAAGAGAACGGGATGGGCTGGAAGGAAAAGAGAACGGGATGGGCTGGAAGGAAAAGAGAACGGGATGGGCTGGAAGGAAAAGAGAACGAGATGGGGTGGAGTGTCTTATCTATTTCACTCTACTATTCCCCTCTCTTCAATTCTCTTGCCCATCATCTTGCTTTCTCTCTTTTTCCCCATCCTGTTCTCCTGTCCGACTTTTTCTCTCTCCTTCCCCTTTTCTTTCCCTCCATCTCTTCTCCCACTGTTATTCATCGGTCCCATCCAGAACTTCTTCCAGGCTTCTAAGTACATCCCGGATATCTGTGTGATCCGGGCGGTGCAGAAGATAGTGTGGGCGTCAGGCTGTGGCACCATTCAGCTGGTCTTCAGCTCCAACGAAGACATCAGCAAGATCTACGAGAAGGTATGTACGGTTGCTTCTGGTTTGGGGATTTGGTTGAATTACTGATTATCTGCTTGATGTTCAAGGTTCTTGGAAAGTCTTGGCAGTTGGCCCATAAACGTTATGGGAAAGAAATAGAATTAATGTAATAATTTATATGAATTTTAGAGGGATATATTTAGGCAAAAAAAAAAATCTCATTAATCACACAAAAATCTACCTATCAGCCACTATTGTAATTGGGTACTGAAACAGTCACAAATCACCTGCATGTGTCGAGGGAGAGAATTGATGCTGGATATTACAGCAGGAGGTAGGAATGTGGGGGCCTATGTGATGATAGTGAACTGACTAAGCAGGTAGCCATTTCTAAACCTCATTGCCTGGCTTTTTGTCTGTGTAGTCAACTGTATAGCTGTGAGCATGTTGTTTTCGTAGGGACACTACCAGTAGTTGTTGGTCAAAATTTACGTCAAAATGTTTTTCAAAGAATTATACTGGGTGTCCAGACTGTGTACACGGTTGTTGTTAGTGTGTGTTTTATTCAGGCTATGGTTGTGTGTCTGATAAACAGGTAGTTTCTATGAACATGGGGGAAGGTAGAGGACAGGGTGTTCCGCTGCTGTTTTGGAAGCCTTGCTCTACCACGGGCAAACACCTTGGGCCACCAGCACCCACACCGTTGTCTGTGTTTAGTGTGTGGGTGTTGTACCGTCTCAGTGGAGCGTGTTAAGTCTGGTTTGTTTGAGTGGTGCCGCCAGTTGTCTGTTTGCACCTGCTCCCTGAAAAACCACAGAGATGCGTGTCACATGAACTCCCGCGGGTGTGTGTTTGTCTGCCCCCCCCCCAACAGACGAATGCGAGTAAAGAGCCGGACGGGGAGGATGAGCAGGTGTGCTGCGAGGCCCTGGAGGTCATGACCCTGTGCTTCGCCCTGCTGCCCACTGCCCTGGATACGCTCAGTAAGGAGAAAGCATGGCAGACCTTCATCATAGACCTGCTACTACACTGCCACAGCAAGTACGTCTACCTCCCCCTGCTGCCTTTCTGTCGGTTGGCGGTTTGGTGGATTCGGGATTTAACTGTCTCTGTTCTGTTCCCAGGTCGGTTCGTCAGATGGCCCAGGAGCAGTTCTTCCTCATGGCCACTCGGTGCTGCATGGGCCACAGGCCGCTCCTCTTCTTCATCACCCTCCTCTTCACTGTGCTTGGGGTATGTAGCAACGCCTCGCTCTAAGGTCTGTGGTTTCAGGCATTGACCTCTGCTGCATCCGTTGCCCTGTTCAAAAGACATTGAACCCATTCTGTGTTCCTTAAAGAAATCATTCAGGGTTTCGGCGGATCCTTAATGGCTCAATAACATACTAAATGTAGGTAAAGGCTATGAAATATGTAAAGTTTTCTTTAAAATGTGACCCACGGTGATTTCTGTTTCGGCTTCGTTGTGCAGTGGCTTGAATTTAGTCTCCACAGCAAAACAAAGGACACAGTGTCTTTGTTAATGTAATACTCTTTCTGAGATGCTTTTACTGAGATGCACTCGACAAGCTAGTATGGTCCAGATGGGTAATCTAGTCTAATGTAGTACTCCTACTGAATACAGTAGAAATGGTTTTATCTATTCTACCCAGCCGTGTCGGGTTAAGCGAAGGGGCCAATGAGAGTTTACCTTTGAGGTAGGAAGCGTGGTTTCGACAAAGCATTGGTCGCACCTTCTTCACTCTCAGCGACGGGCGTTCCGGCCTCTGCTCCAGGGAATGCTTTAAAGCACAAAACAAATGTGCCACAAAACCATCGTGTGTGTGTGTTCCAGAGCACAGCCAGGGAACGGGCCAAGCAGGCTGGGGACTACTTCACCCTACTCCGGTATCTGCTGAACTACGCCTACAACAGCAACATCAACCTGCCCAACGCGGAGGTGCTGCTGAACAACGAGATCGACTGGCTCAAGAGGATCAGGGTAAAACCGAGTTGTGTCATGAAGAGTGCCCCCCCCCCCCCGGCTCTGTGTGTAGTGAATTCCAGCTTACGGCTGAGATTGTAGTCCTTGGGCCGTAACGAGCACACACAGCCAAATTACAATGAACTTCAAAAGACAAAGTGATGTGTTGTCGATGGAATGTGTATTCCTTTGCTTTGTGCTGTTCGGCGCCTGTTGAATTGGACCCTGGTTGTGATGGTGGTGTGTCCGTATGACTCAGGATGAGGTGAGGAGGACCGGGGAGACTGGCGTCGAGGAGACCATCCTGGAGGGCCACATCGGGGTCACGAAGGAGCTGCTTGCCTTCCAGACCCCAGAGAAGAAGTACTACATCGGCTGTGAAAATGGAGGGGCCAACCTCATCAAGGTAGACTGTTGGCCATTTTCTATTGAATCCAGTCTCTTCATCCCCAGACAGACTTGGCCCCTTCACTCCACTAAACACCATGCGGCCTGCCGGAAGATTCCGGAAACTATCCGTCTAGGTGTAAAAAGGAAGTTCCCTATTGACATCTGACCATGGCATGAACGCTGCCCACCCACCCCCTTCTTCCCGTCTCTCTCCAGGAATTGATCGATGACTTCATCTTCCCGGCGTCTAACGTGTACCTGCAGTACATGAAGACGGGGGAGTTCCCCACGGAGCAGGCCATCCCTGTCTGCAGCAGCCCCGCCTCCATCAACGCCGGCTTCGAGCTGCTGGTGGCGCTGGCCGTTGGATGTGTCCGGAACCTCAAGCAGATAGTTGACACCCTCACGGACATGTACTACCTGGGTATGGTTGACTGGTTTTCCTCCTTTGATTCAATGATTGGCTCCTTGTCGGTAGCCTGTTAGTAATATTTTGGAAAAGCTCTCACAGACAATAAACTGTGCCCCCCCCCCCCCCCCCACAGGTTGTGAGGCGCTGACAGAGTGGGAGTACCTTCCCCCAGTGGGGCCGCGACCCACCAAAGGCTTTGTGGGGTTGAAGAATGCCGGGGCCACCTGCTACATGAATTCCGTGATCCAGCAGCTCTACATGATCCCGCCCATCCGCAACGGCATCCTGGCCATCGAGGGCACGGGCACCGACGTGGACGACGACATGTCCGGCGACGAGAAGCAGGAGAACGAGGTAAGGTGCAAGTGACCGAAAAACGAGGAAAACTTGTGGGGTTCGGTCACAGTGGTTGACGTCGTAGGATTCGTTTTGCTGCTCAGTCCAGCCGTCTAGTTGCACCGAAACCGCCGTCTGTCCTGTAGTTGACCTGATCTGAGATCAGCTTCTTTATTTTGGAGACACCTAAATGCTGTGGTGCACGGCGGTAACACTGCTTCTGGTGTGTGTACGTGCCAGTGTGTGTGTGTGCTAACGGTGCCCAACCTGTGTACTCCTCTGCCCAGAGTAATGTGGACCCCAGGGATGAGGTGTTCAGCTACCACCACCAGTTTGACGAAAAGCCCTCGCTCACCAAGTCAGAGGACCGGAAGGAGTACAACATCGGGGTCTTGCGCCACCTGCAGGTCATCTTCGGCCACCTGGCCTCCTCCAGGCTGCAGTACTACGTACCCCGAGGCTTCTGGAAACAGTTCAGGTCAGTGGAACTGGGAGAGAGGGTTGATTCCCGTGCTTTGATATGAACCAGGTGGATTGAATGAGTGCCGGCATGTTAAATGCTTTCAGATACTACGCTGGATTGTTTTGGATCTGTACCATGGAACTAATAGTGTGGTGCCAAAAGTCGCTACTCTTCACCTGTGGCCTTGAATTCCTCTCTCCCTCCGTCCCTGTAGGTTATGGGGTGAGCCAGTGAATCTGCGGGAGCAGCACGATGCCCTGGAGTTCTTCAACTCTCTGGTGGACAGTCTGGATGAGGCTCTAAAAGCCCTCGGTCACCCAGCCATGCTTAGCAAGGTGCTTGGGGGATCCTTTGCCGACCAGAAGATCTGCCAGGGCTGCCCACATAGGTAAAACACTACACACTGCCATAGAAACCCATGTAAAATCAGTCTATATCTTGGCAAAAAAAAACATTAGAGGGGGAAATGTGACTTGATCAGGTCACAAGGCAGTATTTACTGGGGGCGGGGAATCTGTGTGTTTTGCTTGTAGTTTAATGTTAGGATGTAACACCGTTGGTGTGTGTGTGCGCGTGCTGCAGGTACGAGTGTGAGGAATCGTTTACCACTCTGAATGTAGACATCAGGAACCACCAGAACCTTTTGGACTCCATGGAGCAGTATGTGAAAGGAGACCTGCTGGAGGGAGCCAACGCTTATCACTGTGAAAAGTGCAACAAGAAGGTTAGACACTTTGACCTAACCTGAAATCTGGCACTTATCAGAGCTCGGTGTCCGCCGATGTGAGGGCTCACCTAAATGGGGGTGGGGGGGGGTCACCTTTTCAATGATGTTTCCATAGAAATAAAATGAATAGATTCTATCCTTTCTTTTTCTATGAATTTTTCAGACTGTTTTTTTAAATGTGTACATTTTTCTACTGATTCTGAACCGGTGGTGTTAAAGGACCAGTAGTCCATGGTGCCGTTTTTCCAGATGAACACATTCAACAAGTGTCCTGACTCTGGTCACTACAGACCCAATGCCTTCGTGGGTAGGGCCGTTACCTCCATTTCCTGGCTAAATGTGCCATCTGGCCCTGGTTTCATCATAACTACCTAATCGCCCCCAACCTGGCCCTTCAAAGCTTTCTGCAGCTGTTCCCGGGCATATCTGGTAGCTTTCCCAGCACAGTGTATTAGCTCAGCCCCGGCTCCAACCGGAAGGCTAAGAAGCGCTAACATGCTGGCCTTCTGTCCGCTTCCTCCAGGTGGACACGGTGAAGCGGCTGCTGATCAAGAAGCTCCCCCCGGTGCTGGCCATCCAGCTGAAGAGGTTTGACTACGACTGGGAGAGGGAGTGCGCCATCAAGTTCAACGACTACTTTGAGTTCCCCCGGGAGCTGGACATGGAGCCGTACACTGTGGCCGGGGTGGCCAAGCTGGAGGGGGACGACGTCAACCCGGAGAACCAGGTCAGTGATGGTCTCGTGGGGTTGGACAGTGTTCCTGGGTTCCCAATGACGTAGTTGCTGTTGCTTGTTTCCAATGTCTGCAATTTGATTCAGACCGGACCGTATTCAAAGGACAAATTCATTTGTCAAAGGTTTGAGTCGTGTGTTGTTGGACTTTAAACAAGGGCTGGGTCATAAAACATTATTTAAAGAAGAAAATTGCCAATAATGTGTTTGTTGTCGTCCCCACCCCCCTTTATTCATTCACGTTACAAAACTGTGGAAGCGGAGAAAATAAATACAGAATGTAGTTTGGGTTAGGAATCATTTCAACGTACATACAGTGCATTCTAAAAGTTTTCAGACCCCTTCACCTTTTCCACATTTTGTTACGTTACAGCCTTATTCTAAAATAGAAAAATCTATTTTTTTTTATCCCCCCTCGTAAATCTACACACAACACCCCATGCATTTTTACAGCACAGTAAAAATGACTGGTGATCAGTTGACACAATGCATGCCTGTGTTTCAGGCTTAAGTCCAATATCCACAGAACTGACTATCTTTCCTTAATACATCTTCATCCATATCCAACTTGAATCACATCGCTAAATACACTGAGTTACTCCGATTCTAACTGGGTTCTCCGTATGCTCTCCGGTACCAGGTGATCCAGCAGAATGAGCCCTCTGAACCAGAGCCTCCCGGCAGCTCCAAGTACCGCCTGGTCGGTGTGCTGGTCCACTCTGGCCAGGCCAGCGGCGGACACTACTACTCCTACATCACGCAGAGGAACGTGGGCGGGGCGGACGGGGAGCGCAACCGCTGGTACAAGTTTGACGACGGCGACGTGACTGAGTGCAAAATGGACGACGAGGAGGAGATGAAGAACCAGTGCTTCGGGGGCGAGTACATGGGCGAGGTGTTCGACCACATGATGAAGAGAATGTCGTACCGGCGCCAGAAGCGCTGGTGGAACGCCTACATCCTCTTCTACGAGCGCATGGACTCGCCAGACAAGGACAGTGAGCTGGTCAGGTACATCCAGGAGCTGACCATCCTGTCGTCGGCCAACGACAAGCCCCCGACCCAGGTCAAGATGCCGGGCGTGATCGAGTGCAGCGTGCGCAAGCAGAACGTGCAGTTCATGCACAACCGTATGCAGTACAGTCTGGAGTACTTCCAGTTCATTAAGAAACTGCTGACCTGTAACAGCGTCTATTTAAACCCTCCACCAGGTACGTGGGAGAAGACTCATGCGTACACCTTTTATGTTAGAGAGCTCCTCTCAAGGCAGGTGTTAGTGTTGCTCTTAAGTTTTTGTTCTCTCCTGTTTTTGAAACGAGCTACTTTGTGCAACCCCAGAATGGAGGTAGATTTTTCTGTGATACAGCTTTTCAATGTGTGCGTTAGGAATAACCTAGCCGCTCTCTTTTGGTGATGAATCTAGCTTTCTTTATTGAAGAATTTAGCTCCTCAGTCAAGCTAGCTCTCTGCACCTCTTCAGTAGCCCTGGTAGGACAATAAAAACATTTTATTACTTTAATTGCGACAGAAGACCATTCACCTTTGCTTTAATAGCTGATATTGTCAAACCTTAAATTTTTTATAAGATTCTTATTGTAGTCTTTCCATAGTTTATACAGCATGAGCGATGTGTACATATTTAACACTCCTCTGGAGAGTTATATGAAGAGTATTGGATGGCAGAGCTGAACGTAACATTGGCTGAAGTTAATATGAGCCAATGCAATATTTATGCAGCGGGCTAGGGAGTCCACTTAGTCTGTCCGTCTGCATTGCAGGAGGACACATGGATATTAACTTAACGCTGCAGGGTTAGCCATCAACGTAAAAGCACTTGGTTGGGATTAAACTTCTGCTCCTTGTGCGAGCGCGGTCTGCGAGTCCTGTGTTTTTTGTTGGATTGTGTAGTGAGCTTATTTTTGGTGTCTTTTGTGCGCATGGCCAACTCTTTAATGTTGCCAATTTCAGGCCCTTCATTGGTCAGCAGCGTATGAAGTCTTAGGGCTTTTATTTGCTCAGTGATGATATTCTAAGATTGGGCTTGTGCAACTGACAAATGGTCTGAAATGGAAATAACTAATTCCTCGAAGCTGAGGAGTACTCTCTCACTGAAATATTAGCTGGCACTTTCTTCTTCATTTAACAAAACCCTTCACTGATTTTCATTTTCTTTTGAAAAAATAATGTGATTTCTTTGTTGAACGTTTACTGCCGAAATGGTTCAAAAGTGATGTCCGAAGCAATGACTGTCATGTGTTTGAATCAGGACAAGACCATCTACTGCCTGAGGCAGAAGAGACCGCTATGATCAGTGTCCAGCTGGCGGCAAGGTTCCTCTTTAGCACTGGGTTCCACACCAAGAAAGTGGTGAGGGGCCCTGCCAGTGACTGGTGAGTACAGTCTGTCTGACCTTGAGATGAGATGTTGACCAGAGTGGTCTGTCTTAAGTCCCTCCAGGATTCTGCCATCGTAGAGTTCTTTGCAAAAAAACTGCATGAAACTTTTAAATCATTGCATTGTTATAAAATAAAACAGACCAAACGTTAGCCGCTCATCAGATGACATTACATATTGCCATGCAAAATGTAATAATATGAGTAGAAAAATCAAGTGTGTTTTATTTTTGTTTTTCCTCCCCTCATCTTTGGCTGTGCGTCTGTCTCATCTCTCTTCTTTCTCTCTTGCTCTTTCTATCTTACCTCTATCTCTCCATTTCCATCCCACCCCTCCTTTTCTTCCCCCATTACTTGAGTATGTCTCTCCTCTCTCTTTCTCATCTGCCCGCCCCCCAGGTATGATGCCCTGTGTGTCCTGCTAAGACACAGTAAGAATGTACGCTACTGGTTTGCGCACAATGTCCTGTTTGCCTACGCCAACCGCTTCTCCGAGTACTTGCTGGAGTGTCCCAGCGCCGAGGTTCGGGGTGCGTTCGCCAAACTCATCGTCTTCATCGCACATTTCTCCCTGCAAGACGGACCCTGCCCTTCTCCCACCTCCTCCCCCGCCGGAGCCTCCACCCAACCACAGGTGAGGGGTTACAGGTTCATAATGGTGTTCTGTGTGCGGTTCTTTACCAAAACACATTTTTATTTAACAGTTTCCCCTGTTTTGTTCGTCCTGATCATGACCCATGTACTGGTCTTGCGGAATGTGTTCAACCCCTGTCTGTCCCTCTTCTCCATCAGGCGTGTGATAACCTGAGTCTGAGCGATCACCTGTTGAGGGCTGTGTTAAACCTGCTCAGGAGAGAGGTGTCGGAGCATGGACGACACCTGCAGCAGTACTTCAACCTGTTTGTCATGTACGCCAACCTGGGTAAGGAACACACACACACACACACCCCTAAGCCCAACCCCCTCCAGGAATTAAATGTTCATTGGTTCCAGCAGGAGTAATAAATAGTTCCTCTTCAAACCTTTCTTTCCCCTCACCCGTGCCGTCGTCCCCAGGGCTGGCGGAGAAGACCCAGCTGTTGAAGCTGAGCGTCCCTGCCACCTTCATGCTGGTGGCTCTAGACGAGGGCCCCGGCCCTCCCATCAAGTACCAGTACGCTGAACTGGGCAAACTGTACACGGTGGTGTCCCAGCTGGTGCGCTGCTGTGACGTGGCCTCGCGTATGCAGTCCTCCATAAACGGTGAGTCCACCGAAGGTCCGGGTGACAGTGTTGTGACCGTCCGGGGTTGTCTTTCATGTCCCTCCCTTCTTCCTCCAGGTAACCCGCCTCTTCCCAACCCGTACGGCGACCCAAACCAGACCACGCCGGTGATGCCCCTGCAGCAGCTGGTGGGCGAGATCCTGTTCGTCAGGACCAGCTATGTCAAGAAGATCATCGAGGACTGCAGCAACTCCGAGGAGACGGTCAAGCTGCTGCGCTTCAGCTGCTGGGAAAATCCCCAGTTCTCCTCCACGGTGCTGTCTGAGCTGCTCTGGCAGGTAAAAACCGGTGAATCGGACGGACACACACTATGGTGGGCTCGTACCCTCAGGAGTTTACATGGCACGCCCCTTGTTAGTTGCGTTGACGTGACACATGTTAGATCTTAGTGATTGTGTGGGCTTTGTTCTCCTCCAGGTGGCGTACTCCTATACCTACGAACTGAGGCCTTACCTGGACCTGCTCCTGCAGATCTTGCTCATCGAGGACTCCTGGCAGACACACAGGTATGCTGACACACTGTGTGGGAGCAGGAGGCTGTGCCTCGCTTCAGTCCAGAGGGGGCCATTCCAGACATACTCCTCAGGCCTTTTGAGATTTTGTTTGTGGCCATTTATGCTTTGTTCAATAAACTGGAGGAAAAACAGGGAGGTTTTTGATGAAAGAGGATTAGTCCTGTTCCGTCTGATGTATCCTTCTCTTCTTGTTGCTCTGCCTCTCTGTCGGTCTCTCTCTGTCGGCCTGTCCCGGTCTTTGTCTGTCTCTGTGCCTGCGTAGGATCCACAACGTGCTGAAGGGGATACCAGACGACCGGGACGGCCTGTTCGACACCATCCAGCGCTCCAAGAACCACTACCAGAAACGGGCCTACCAGTGTATCAAGTGCATGGTGGCCCTGTTCAGTAATTGCCCTGTGGCCTACCAGATCCTCCAGGTACGGCAGGGACCTCCACACCACCTTCTGTATCATGGCATACTGGAGGGGTTCCTAGTTTATTCTTTATAAATTGGACGTACAGAGAAAATTCTGTATAGAAACCATTGTTGTTTACAAAAATAATGAAGAAATCCAATCTGTGCTCATAATTGCAATGGAAAAGTAATAAGCACTTATAGTAATTGTGTTTTGCTCTCCTGCAGAGTAACGGGGACCTGAAGCGGAAGTGGACGTGGGCGGTGGAGTGGCTGGGTGACGAGCTGGAGCGGAGGCCGTACACCGGAAACCCACAGTACACCTACAACAACTGGTCTCCCCCCGTCCAGAGCAACGAGACCTCCAACGGATACTTCCTGGAGCGCTCACATTCGGCACGCATGACCCTGGCCAAGGCCTGTGAACTGTGCCCAGAGGAGGTAATACTGGGTAACACCAGACAACACACACACACACACAAACAATAGAAAGATAATGTATCCAACAGGGATGCATGGCTGCTTTGGTGGCAGGTAGGGCAGAGAAACATCAAGATTAGGATTGCAAAATTTGGGTTGGAGGTTAACCACCCGCTAAATGTGGGTGAAAGTAGCTATTAGCAGGTAAAACTGTCAGCCTTACCATCTGCTTTGTCAGATATTCAACAAGCGAATGGGAATACAACTTTTTTCTTTTATTGTAAAAAATAAAATGCAAATATACTAAAAGCAGCAATACAATTTCAATTAATGACTTGTATTATGACAGTCTTCCTCTGATCTCAGCCGCATACTAAGCTCAATATGCTTGGGCAAAGTGTGATGAAAGAGAGACCTTTGCTGAAAGTGTGTAGGATACATATATGTCCAGTTTACCTGGTAGAACAACGAGCACGAGCTGGCGGTGTAGGATTGGCTGATGCTCTACTTCTAATTACCACTGAGGATAAATAACACAACTTACCAATGTCTCAAGTCATTCACTGAATGCCAAGGATTTGTGTGTATTTTATGGAATTAGATGATAACAAAGGAACTGATCGCACTGAAAAGCTCTCTCTTTCCAAAAACCTGATGTCCAGTAATATTAGTCAAGATTTCAGTCATAAAAATAATTTTGTCTTGTCTTAATGTCTTAATGTTGAATTAGGTTTGCATTCTTTTCAGCATTGATAATCTCAAAGAAAGTATTGTGTTTTTGGAAGGGTGCGACATCCTTACCTTATGGGCTTTCACTGACGAAGTTAAATTAATGAGGATACAATGACAAACAAAACCATACAATTTCTGTCATGTATGGTTAATGTTGATTCTAACCATGCTTTCCCCCTTTTTTCTCGTCTGCCAGGTTGCTTCTAATTCTATATGTTGTACTTTAAGATCCACTGAGTTGAGATTATTCTGTTTTTAAAGATCAAATTGAGAGATCCAAGTTAGTGGTAAGGTTGCTTTAGATTAGATTGCTGTTACAGTAAGCTTCAAAAAAGTGTTATAATCTTCAGGATTTGAGTATTTTTACTATAGGTAGGGCTTTGAGTTTTTGACTACTTATGTTTTCAGCTTATACGCCCCATATTGCATATTTATTTTGTCTAATATGTTGAAGTAGTCTTATAATTTCCCTTTTCTTTTAATGTTCTGAAGTTCAGTCTACCATACTGTGTTTAGCCTGATTGACTGATCATAAATGGGGATATTATAGAAAGTAAATGATATATGCTACTTCAAAACTTAAAAAGAACTCCACCTGTATGCATCGTTTATTGACACTTATATTATGCAATGATGTCAATTATGCCATTTCAAACTAGTGTCACTTAACGAAGCACGGTGAGGCGGTGTCTGAAGAAGACGCTGCAATGCGGAAATCGTCTTCGCCACATCAGCTATTGCCAGGGGAAGGGACAGGACAGCCTCCGCACACTGTAAGCCCTCACACACCCCCATCCCTCCACAATGGCCAGCCAGTTAGCGAGTCTGCCGTTCAGCCAGCCAGCCAGTTAGCGAGTCTGCCGTTCAGCCAGCCAGCCAGTTAGCGAGTCTGCCGTTCAGCCAGCCAGCCAGTTAGCGAGTCTGCCGTTCAGCCAGCCAGCCAGTTAGCGAGTCTGCCGTTCAGCCAGCCAGCCAGTTAGCGAGTCTGCCGTTCAGCCAGCCAGCCAGTTAGCGAGTCTGCCGTTCAGCCAGCCAGCCAGTTAGCGAGTCTGCCGTTCAGCCAGCCAGCCAGTTAGCGAGTCTGCCGTTCAGCCA
This sequence comes from Esox lucius, assembly GCF_011004845.1. NCBI lineage: Eukaryota > Metazoa > Chordata > Actinopteri > Esociformes > Esocidae > Esox > Esox lucius. Next base: position 35,121,640 of record NC_047588.1, read on the forward strand.
GCCAGCCAGCTAGCGAGTCTGCCGTTCAGCCAGCCAGCTAGCCAGTCTGCTGTTCAGCCAGCAAGCGAGTCTGCCGTTCAGCCAGCCAGCCAGCAAGCGAGTCTGCCGTTCAGCCGGGCCAGCCAGCCAGCTAGGGAGTCTGTCGTTCAGCCAGCAAGTCTCGAAGTAGCTAGACAATAAGTAATGTTATTGATGAATGATAATAGTGACAAGCTGATCCAAAGTTCCCTCAGCTCTTTGCATGCTGCTACAAAATTTGATTTCACAATAAAAGTTAGTGATGGTACAACTGTTTCAGCCGACTTTCCTGTGCCTGACGCAGAAGTGAACTCCAGGCTCTCAGGCTGTGCAGGCAGAGACTGGAGCTGAGGGTGTCTTAGTTCTGGCAATAATATGTTCATTGTTACATCCTCACCAAGCAGCAAATGACAAGCAAACCTTTTCTCCTTCCAGTCCAGTACCAGTTTTGGTCAGCTAAAGCAGCACTGCCTTCCCGGTTGAACATGTTGAGTTGGTCCTCAGTCTTAATGTAACATGGTGTATGCGGTCAGAAATGTTTGTTCTCCATCCCCAAAGCAAACTCAGAGTTTGATGTGACGGACACATGGCTCATCTGATCGAAAACTCTAAGCCTTGGCTATAGTGGATGAAGTTCTAGACCAACGTTGATGACGTGTAGTGTACTTCCTGTGTGTGTGTGTTTGAAGTCGTTGTTTTGTGTTGATAGAGGGTGGGTGTGCGTGCCAGACATGTTTTTGTATTTCGTCATACAGTACAGGATAGTCAGTACAGTCAATGGGACTTTGTTGGCAGTGTTTCAATGTAAAATTACTCTTCGGGCACAGTTTGAGAAGAGTTTTAACAGCATCTGGAAAAATCAAACACCTGTGGAGAAAACCGGGAGACGGCAACTTTACATAATGACAGATGGCACCATGGGACTGCTAGAGGGGCGTGTAGCTGTACCAAGGGAATTTTGTTCAGGCATTAGCCATCTTGGAATGGGGTTATTTGTCTCTTGTCCTGGAGGGCTGAACAAGTCTCATTTTTGGATTTACCAGATTAATTGCACTCACCTGGCGTCCTAGGTCAGAATAAGTTCCTGGTTTGAAGGACAGGATGATAACCAAGGATGTTTCCAGGACTAGGGTTAAATAGCCCCGTCTTAGACCAAGACCGACTAAAATTCTAGTAGCATGTCACTGGTTTGTTTTGTCAGTCATGCTAATGTGTTCTAGATGTTGTCTGTCTCTATAAGCAAACTAAAACACACACCTACCCAACGCTGACCCAACTGCCACAGGACCAACATAGATAAAACTCACAGAAAGAAGCAGTCCTTTTAGTTTTTCCCTGAACCGAGGATCCGGTGCCTTGGTGGTTAATATTTTCCCCAGTGAATGAGCCCGTATCAACATGATGAAGAACCTCTCTGGCTCCAGTCGTCGGGATGTTCCGTGGAAACAGGAGCTAATTGGGAAGCGTGTCTCCTGCTCTGCTGTGGAGAAGCACACTAGTGGAAAAAAAACACTTCCATCATGGGGTCCCTCTTTATCTCTGCCTGGGTTAGGAACATCCCGGGCTGTCACACACTCCTACACGGCATGTGCCTCTCTTCATCTCATTCTGAGAAAATAGGCCGAAATAGGACACGAGTGCAAAGCAATGTGGACATATTTTTGTCTTTCTGTGTGTCCCGGGCTGTGTGTGAACATTGTGTTGGAAGGTTGAAAATGAATGCATTTGGAATGAAATGGTGCTAATCTCTGACTCACTTTCCCAGGAGCCTGATGACCAGGAAGCCCCTGAAGATCAGGACACTTCCCCTCCTGAGGACACATCCCCCTACCCGCACTCATCTCCTGGGACGACGACAAAGTTTCAGCAGGTACCAACACCACTGTGGGAGCAGTGTTACCTTGAGACTTTTAGGGGTATAGAATAGGCTCCTAAACCTACGGCCGATGTTTGTTTGGTTTTATTCCGCCACTCATCAGTAGTTTCAGTAAAATACTTTTTTTCTCGTTCCCCTACAGAACAACCACCCCCACGGGCAGCCGTACACAGGCCCAGCTGCCCAGCACATGAACAACCCCCAACGCCCCGCCCCCGGCCCGTCCTCTACCCCAGGCCCCGCCCCCGGCCCGTCCTCTACCCCAGGCCCCGCCCCTGGCCCTTCCTCTACCCCAGGTCCCGGCACAGGCCCACGAGCACAAGACAACTGGGAGAGCACTGAGGAGGTCCCTCCCGCCTCCACCCCAGCCCCTCCCCAGCCTAAGGAGTAACGCCGGCCTCCATCATTCTGCTCTCTTTTCCCCGCGTCCTCCAGTCAACCGACCGAGCACCTGATTCGGGACACACTCTCTCTCTCTCTGGGGCCTCCAGGGCAGGGCGGGGCCAGGCTTCTCGGCTCCTCTCCAGGCCCCTATCCCCACGTGTCTCTCCCCCTTCAGCCTTCTACGGTGCTGCCTACCTGGGGGGGAGGGCGCTCCCCCCTCCCTGGGTCCTCCTGCCCTGCAGACAGGGACCTGGCTGCTGTTGGCTGCAGAGGGGGAGTGGGGGTTGTAATAAACATGAAAAAAAAATTACCCGGGCCTGACAATGGTGATGTGCTTGTCTACAAGACGAAAAGGTGTACATAGTATGTTAATGTTTTGACTGTTAAAAAGTCCCCCCCCCCTCCAATAGCGTAACATTGTCGGGTTTTGCTGTTGGGAGAGAGATCTTGCGAGATCAAATGAGAAACAAAGTGGATGACGTAAGAAACAAAGAAAAAAAGATGGGGGAAAAAAACTAAACACGTAAGAGAAATAAACGTTGTTTTATCACCCATGCTCACCAGTGAGATTTGGTCAGCCAATCGGATGGTTACCGGTCATTCACCTCTACAAGGAGATCATTATTGTTATATTGTTATTAAGCTCCTTGGCAACCTCTTGACCCATGCCAAATTAACTCACGAGCTGGGGTTGGTTTTAGTGTGAGATGTGGAATGGTTGGGTGAACTTTTACGGTGTTTTGGTTGACGTGGAAAAAAAAACGGTGATGCAACATTGTTCTGGAACTATCATTGCCTTCCTTTCTTTTTGGTTCTGGTAATTAATTCAGTCCTTTCAGAAGCTCTAGTTAATATGCTGTAACATTTAGCTTGGCTTCTCACCAGAATAGCATTGCCCAGGGGAAGACGTGGTCATACCAAGACAGCTGTCCTCCTTAATCCACAGCGACAGAGGGACACTTTAGGCTTTTTTTTTTTTTTTTACTCATCTACCCCTTGTACATTGAGGGTGGTATTTCAAACCAATGTAAGAATAAGTGGCTTTTCAATTGCACATTATTAGTATAAACTTCCAACTTCACATTTGGCATTCAGTTTTTGGTGGGATAGACGGCTTAGTATTCATCTATAGGAATTTTGAGAAAAAGAGAAACCACATATATGCAACAGTTTTGCTCTGCCAGGCTACCTGGTATGAACTAGGCTGTGTGGTTTGCTTCTGTCTCTCTTTGGTAGAGCCTAGTCTTAGACTGACACCTGACCGCTTCTTCAATGGAGCTCACCGGGCTGGTCCACTCTATGCGGCCGAGCGAAATGCACTGATCCTGGGCCGCAACGTCTGAGACGTCCTCCTCCATAGAGAATAGGCACACAGCAGGGTTGTACCATAAGATATCGGCTGGTTAGTTTTGTTGCAACTTGAGCTAAGTAAAAGTGTAATTCTTTAGGAGTTGATGGTAAACATCAGTAAATACTGTATTTAATTGGTAACTTGAATGCGTGTATTTTTTGGAATTTTGTCTAAAATATACCAAATACTCCAGCAAATGAAAATATTCTGCCCACCGTATTATATTTAAATATTTTGCTCTTATTTTATAGAATTTATTTTGTTGTATTTCACAAAAAAATAGAATTTGATTTAAGAGGAACATTTTTGTCCTTGTGTTATTTTTAAAGAAGATACTGACTGTACAGAGTTCTGCGCCCTGTTTTTTGCCGACTTTTGTTTTGGCCATGGTGTGACGTTGAATTCTGGAGCTACAGTCGCGATGTGAACTTTCACTTTGTGAGGTTTTTTGTGCAAAGAAATAACAAAAAAAAAGCATTGCGCCCTTAGCAAATAAAGAACATGGAATCTTGAGTCGTCTCTTCTATTAATCCAACTAATCTTCTAGATATTGACTTCCTGAATTATCTGGGAGACACACCAAGATGACGGCTGGGACACCGTAATGATTAAATGAACTTGATCTAAGTACATGGTGCTTTTAATATGGTCAGTTGGGTGGGGACTTAACAACTTCAACGGGGTCGTCAGGAGCAGCCCGAAAATTACAAGTGACCGCCCATGCTGGAATACACTTCCATTACGTTGTAATACGGCCCTAGACGTGCAGTAATTGGCCAGTACCAGTAGACCGACTGAATCCCCTCATGCTTTGCAGTGCTTCAAATCTCTAACCTACCAGATTTTACATACCAATCACCTCACGCCTTCAGCCTTAATCCAATAAACACGCACGATGTATGGTAAGGCTCCCCCTGCTGGCCACGTAAGGCATTGACCTACCTGGATTCCAGTTCGGGTCATCACCTCACATGAAGCCTGTTTACATTTCCGATATTTCTTCTGGTTTGTTTGCGTCACATTTAGAATATCAATCTAATTTCTTAACATTCCTCACTCCAAAAAGTCCCAGAATTCCCCTCTGGCAAAGCCAATAATTGGTTTTCAAAGAGAAAATTAGTTGGCACTATCCAATTGGAACAGCTACAATTCCCTCTGAGCAATCCACTACATATATCTACACGTTCTGATTGGTAGACATCTGAGATGGGGTGAGGTCATTGTTCAAGCAGCTTGGCAGTATTAAAGGGGGTGCTCATGTGACTAGTTCTCATTTAAAGGGAGCGCTACAAAAATGCAGAATAAATCAAGTATAACAATTATATATAGTTCGTAGACACTACAGCTTTAGTCAGATGCTACAAAAGGAGTCAACACAGCTCGGCTTCCTTGGAACATTTTATTGTATAGACGGTTAGTTCTCCTTCTCCTGGACAGTCTTTGTTCCACGCAGTCTGCCAGTACGGCGGGCAGCAATGAGACCGACCTTGCGACCAGCTGGTGCGTCCCTCCTGATCGTTGAGGGTTTGCCAATATGCTGGTGGTTACCACCACCGAAGGGATGCTCAACAGGCTAGAAAGAGGACAAAGAGGTCAGTGGCGGCCTGTCTACCATTCTGAGGTGTACTACATCAGATACACCGAAATAAAACTATGCTTGAGTTACAACTTCAATGTCCATACCGAAATATATCCATTGGGGCAGATCATACGTAAAACCTTCCAAGAGGAGAAATGTATGCATAAGATGTCCACTTACGTTCATGGCCACACCACGGACACGTGGCCAGCAGTTCCTCTTGGCCTTATATTTGTGGTAGGCACGGCCAGCCTTCAGGATGGGCTTGTCAATACGACCGCCTCCGGCAACCACACCTGATGACCAGAGGTAACAGTTAGGCAGAGGGTAAGGGACCCTTAACCAAGACCAGAGGAGTCAAACCGGTGTCTGCAGGTTTTTCGCTCTCGCTTTGTACTTGATTGATTAGGTCACTAATTGGTTAGTTTCTACCCACACCTGGTTGTGTAGGTGTGAACTGGGAACCAATTTATAGGAAAAACCAAAAACCTGCAGAAACTTGGCCCTCCGTGGAACTGGTTTGACACCCCTGACCTAGACAGTGTGCTCTGTAAACAAAGCATGTCACTAGGCGACCAGGCCAGCAGGGACACTTCTTGTTGGGTCAGCACCTTTAATCCACACAAACAAAGTGAAAGCTCTACAACAGGGGTATTCAAATCTTACCCTATAAGGGCTGGAGACTGCTGGTTTTCTGTTCTACCTCATCATTAATTGGACCCACCTGGTGTCTTAAGTCTGAATAAGTCCCTGATTAGAGGGTTGCAATGCAAAGAATGGAGTGGAACTGGCTTCGAGGGACGGAATTGAATACCCCTGCTCTACGACAATAGCCTTAAGCAAGGCAACCACAATTGGTCGTATAACCAGGAGTGTGATCAAACATTCAAAAGTGACAATCAAATGTCTCCGGAAACCATCAGCCAACATCCACATGGCAAAACATCACGTCATACATTCTTACCGACAACAGCTCTGTTAGCGGATGCAATGACCTTCTTGGACCCAGAGGGCAGCTTGACTCTGGACTTCTTGGTCTCAGGGTTGTGGGAGATGACTGTTGCGTAGTTTCCAGACGCCCTGGCCAGCTTGCCTCGGTCACCTGGCTTCTCCTCCAAGCAGCAGATGATGGTTCCCTCAGGCATGGTGCCCACAGGGAGGACATTGCCGATGTTCAGCTGAGCTGAGACGGGAGAGAGCCATTGTATTTAAAGACCAGAGAACAGTTAAACATTTAATATCACATGTGATATTTAACACATGCTTATCAGCCTACAGGAAACTGCCCTCTGCCTTTCTCCTTACCTTTCTTGCCGCAGTAGATGAACTGTCCAGTGTGGATGCCCTCAGCAGCAATGAACAGCTCTGTCCTCTTTTTAAACCGGTAGGGGTCACGGAAAGCCACCTTGGCTAGGGGAGCACCACGGCCAGGATCGTGGATAATATCCTAAGGGAGGTAAATGTCACGGCAGATTTTTGTCATAAGTTACTTGAAATAGTGCATGGCAAACCGTCAACTTGCATATAACTTTAAAGAACGTAATACCTTCACGATTCCCTTGATGTAGCCATGACGTTCAGCGAAGTCAATGTGTCGGAGTTTAGCTGCACCTTTTCTGTGCTTCACGTGGGCTTTGAACACGGAACCCGCACCTTTTCTCTGTCCCCTGATAACACGTCCCATCGTGACTGCAAACAAGTGAGACGAATCAGTACCAAACAGTGTTGGAGTTGAACAGTGCAAGTCAGACAACGGCAAAAACGAAACCATCTAGGTTTGATTAATGAATACATGTGACAATAAGCAAAGAACACAGAAGTTTGGTACAGTAAGTAATACATCCATCGCCATCTACTGACGCAGTTGATGATATTAAGTTAGGTAGCTAGCTAGCTAACCGAATAGTCACCAAACCTACTAGCAAGCAAAACCATTATTATAGGGAGAAAATTCGAAAAAACCCAACAACCTTAATCAACAGGACACCGGAGCATTTATACGTTTGACAGTCAAGCCCACTACCTAGACAACATGCGGATGCTATTAACTAGCATGTTAACGCTAGTTAGGCTTCTATGAAACTTAAGTGCCAACTCAATACTCAAACCAACTACAAAATAAGCAAAATAAATATTGGGTGAAGGGCAACATAAACTATAGCAACCTGAACGACAACAACAGTCGCCGATAACTACGGTCTCAACAAAACCAATGACGAGCTGCCGGCGGCAACTGACCGCTACTACGCGACAAGAGGCCAGGTCTCCCGATGCGCACCCATACAGATGCACTGATCAAGATTCAAATAGTAAAAACCACTTTCTCGCTTTAATAATCTAACTATTGTACTTAGTAGTGTTTATTTTACGTGTTCTAAAGGTATTTTAGACTGGATGGTAGTACTATATTCAGGATTAAACTCGATTCTTTGGAGAGAATAAAATAGACATTCTCCTACCTAAACCCCGATGACGGAAAGAGGAAGTGTAAGGAAGAGTCAGTCGATTTCTTCCGGTGAAATACACGGTGGGCTGATGGGAATAGTAGGCACGTGATGTATTTAATTATTTTGCGACTGCGAATAAGAATGTCCTGCAGATAGCAGTAGATCATCAACAGGCGCAAGTAGTAGTTTATCTGTTTGATAAAACAGATAAACTATCTTATTATAAGAAAAATATCTTATTATAAGAAAAATAAACGCACGTTTATTTTGCTTATCTTATTATTTTTCTTATCTTGTGTTCCCTATTCCCTGTTGTACTTAAACTTAACATAACTCTAATAACTAACCTTAAACCTAAAAGTAACTAACCTTAAACCATCCAATACTATTCCCAATTCTAGGTTTTACCCAAGACCCAATCCCTAAACTGAAAAAAAAATCACCTTTTTAGTGAGGACCACTTTTGAGAAACAATCTGTGTAATTTTGTTATCTTTCTTGGGACTTCTGATCCTCAGATGTGTCGTTACACCGGGATCACACACAAACATACACATACAGGTGTGGGAGTTTTAGTATCAGTACATGACTCAATTCTTATCAGATTTTCCTAAACCCAATGACCTTTTCCCTAACACCAACCTTATTTAAATTATCCCTAAACTGAACCCATAAGTCCGAAAAAAAATCCTTCTACTAGAGTGTCACTGAAGTGACCAACTGAAAGGGAAACATTCTGCCATGTTGGTTGTGTCTACATATATCCCCTAAACATGCAAAAACCGACTTGAAAAATAAGTGTACAACAGGTAAAAGGAGATATATAAGTCAGGTGGTTAACACAGCTGCCGTCAGAGACTTCTGTTGCAGTAAAAATGTAACCCTAAACTCAGCCAGAGCCCAAAATCATAATAAAGAGTGGGATATTACTGAGACAGTGGCATGGCGCTTGGCTAAATGTTGTTTGTGTCTTTAGTTGTTGTTCATACATTGGACATCAAAAGTCCAAACACCCTTATTAGAAATGCAGCTTTTGTTCATGTAAATTCTGTAATTAAGACAGATCATGTCCGATCCTTTTTTTAATCCTTAAATAAGATGTTGTCATCAACAATATTTAATGGCTTTGGTGCGGTAACATTGACTTTGGCCCCAAACTTGGATAGAAGAAAACAATGGACTCTTAATGTAGGCTACCTCAAGACTGGTTCAAGCCTTTTCAGTGGTGAGAAGTGGAAGTTGTTTTGTTTTTGGTTTGTCTTGTCCCAGAGGAAAGACAAATAGTTGCTGAATTCTCTATGCTATCCGGTCAGGGTGGCTGATGATTGTTAAGTTCTCTTTTCTTTGCAGCCTCTGGCCAGTCCAACTATAAAACTGAAATACTATCATATACAGACACTCCTGTGAGTCATGTGCAAAAAACCAACAAATTATTTGATAGAAGATTTAAAATGTTCAGTGCTTTGGTAACATGATTGTACATGCACCAGACCTGATACTTCATGGAAGAAGCTTTTGCTTGGATTAGAGTACTAAGTCTGTTTGAAAGGTTCTCTATCAACCTAGAATACCAGGATTTTCTCCTCAAACAGCTCTAGCTAAACTAAGTAGTTTTTGCCGGACTGCGTAAGTGGAGCCGGCCAAGAAGAGCGAATGTCTGTTACTGAGTGAGTGTCCCTTGTTAAATAGCGTAGTGGTTTGATGCAGCTTGCCATGCAGGCAACTGGTGTTGGAGCCTCCCCGCAACATTAGGATTTGTTCAGGATAGACAAACTCTTTGCTGGCTACAACCTTCAGTAGCTATGGTATAGGAAACCTAAAATAATGGTTATATTGCGACTATTTCTGGTGGATTTTCGAAGTAGGCACCAGTGCATCCTTTTTGGGGTAATAGCCTATAGATCAAAACCACTTGCACTGTAAAAGAGGCGTTTCCACAATTCTCTCGTCTTTCCCCTTGACAAAATAGTCAGTTATCGTCACCTATATGGATAGTTATTGTTTCAATGTCATTCACAAATGAAAGAAAAACAAATGTTGTGGCATGAAATCAAATGTAAAGTTAATCTTCTGTTTCGCTAGCAATTGCTCAATTCTTATGACTATTCCGGGTAGTAAGATACAAGTAGGCTTATTACTGGCATACTAGCTTACTATATACAAAACAGTACGTACTTCACCATCATCTGTGAAGTATGTACTTGTAGTAAATAGAATGCGATTTGAGATTCAACCATTTCCTTGTAGTTCACACAACGTAGTGGTTAGGTATTCAACTGTTATTGTATGGACGACCATCTACAGTTATTCTAGTTCCGTTAATAAACACTGTTGACCACATTATCTAAGCAAAAATGTAATGGCTGGTAAAAAAGTTGCATTTGGAGAATATACAAAGGTGGACTGATTACCAGCAAGCCCTGTGGTCTTGTCCGATAATCCCCAATCTTCAATGTTTTGATCCCGGTTCGATTCCCCTCTCAGACGTTCCAATTTTTGTCTCTCAGAAATATTTATCCATTTGTACTTTTCAGTCATTGCACAAGAATATATATCCAATATATAATCTCATATAATTAAAATAATAGTTGTATTACATGACCCTTTTATATTTTTATTGTTTTCAAAAGAAACAAACCAGCTTGGAGTAATTGGAGTAACTTTTTTCATTATAGGTACCGTATAGCTACAAACCCGATTCCAAAAAAGTTGGGACACTGTACAAATTGTGAGTAAAAAAGGAATGGAGTAATTTACAAATCTCATAAACTTATATTTTATTCACAATAGAATATAGATAACATATTGAATGTTGAAAGTGAGACATTTTGTAATGTCATGCGAAATATTGGCTCATTTTGGATTTCATGAGAGCTACACATTCCAAAAAAGTTGGGACAGGTAGCAATAAGAGGCCGGAAAAGTTAAATGTACAGATAAGGAATAGCTGGAGGACCAATTTGCAACTTATTTTGTCAATTGGCAACATGATTGGGTATAAAAAGGGCCTCTCATAGTGGCAGTGTCTCTCAGAAGTCAAGATGGGCAGAGGATCACCAATTCCCCCAAATGCTGCGGCAAAAAATAGTGGAGCAATATCAGAAAGGAGTTTCTCAGAGAAAAGTTGCAAAGAGTTTGAAGTTATCATCATCTACAGTGCATAATATCATCCAAAGATTCAGAGAATCTGGAACAATCTCTGTGCGTAAGGGTCAAGGCTGGAAAACCGTACTGGATGCCCGTAATCTTCGGGCTCTCAGACGGCACTGCATCACATACAGGAATGATACTGTAATGGAAATCACAACATGGGCTCAGGAATACTTCCAGAAAACAAGAAGCCGTATCTATTATAATTCAAGTGAATGCGGTAATACAATTCTCTGTGTGCTCAGTATATATTTGATTGTGTAGAGTTTGATTAGTAATGCTTTGGAATTCAAATGTGAAACTGACTGACTGTCCCTGAATTACAATTACATAGTATATTTTTCCCTGGTTAGTTTTACTGTTGTTCATTTTACATTGCATAGGAATCCTATAAGTGTTGCCAGAGGGATGGTCTGGTGGTCCAAATATCAACCTCTGGTGCACATACAGGATATCACACCAGCATCTGTTCAATTCCAGCCTACTGCTCTTTCAGCATACTCTCTCCTCTTTTTTTCCTTTGTCATCTCTTCATACGTTTTAAGTGATTTTCCACTCAGCATGAACAACCTACATGCACAAAAGTTCACAGTAATTTACCTTTTTGGAGTTCACAGCCAGAACAAATAATGTTTTAATTTTGACATTCACTGAACAAGGCGTTTTGCATGGTCTGCTGGTCGGAGAGGCAAGGATCATGTCCCCCACTGCTGCGGTCACACATAGCTTTACCTCCAAAATTAGGCCTCTCTTCAACAAGCTTGAATTTCCCCAAGGCTACCATGCTCAGAACAGAAACAGTACAGGAACTGAGAACGCCCCCTTGAGGAAACACTCTTATTTATTTATTTTTAAACAGCCCGGGCCAGTCTGATCTCCTTATTGACCCGGCACCATGGATACGTCTTGCTCTGGGGCAGCCCCTACGCAGAGTGGGGACACTGAGCACATGAGAGAATCAAAGTGAGCGTAGGCAAAAAGAGAGCAGCAAGGAAAAGAGAGAGTGAGAGCGATATAAGGATTTTTGCAAAGGGTATTTATGTAAGCTACAAAACTCCTCAATCAATCAACCAAATACATTTATTTTCTAAAGCCCTTATTTAATCAGTAGTTGTTACAAAGTGCTCACAGATACCCAGCCTAAAATCCCAAAGAGCAAACAACAACAAGAAATTGATGCACAGTGCCTAGGAAAAATGCTCTAGCAGGGTTGGAACCTAGGAAGAAACCTGGAGAATTGATATCTCTGAGGGGTGTTCTCATCTGGCTGGATGTCCTTTTTAGGACACAACAACATTTTTGTATGTTCAGATGACCAGCAAGTCAATAAATAAATACAGGTGAGCTTTGTCCAAAGTCTTTAGGCAGAATCCAGATCAGCTGCATAACTAGGTGAACAACAAGAGGAATGACCAGGTGGGCACTCTCTGGTCTAGGTTACCTCCTGTAGTTATCAGCTCTGATGTGACAGGATACTATGTGGGAACGTATAAAATGTATACTTAAACCTGTCAAACACTTTACAGATCAATGTTTAATTGCTGATAAAGGACACAGAGGTGTCATTTTAGACTGTTGAAATACAGCCAAGACGGCACAATTACTGCTTCTAGTGATGGGTCGTTTGCAAACGAGTTCGGTTCTTAAGGTGAAAGCTGGGAGCCGGCTCGCATATCAGAAGAGCCGAATCTGTTAATACAGAAATTTTAAAAATTAAGATACGAATAATCAAACGATTTAAATGAATAGAGTTAACTAATTCAAAGAACGAAAATAATAATAATAATATAGGCCTAAATGCTCAAGCACACACATTCGCTGTCTGCTCACACTACCGTAATTCCACGTTTATAGCCGCACCATGTATAACCCGCACCAATACGCAACATAAGAGAGAGCCGTGAAAACACATTTCATCGTATCTATTTTGACGCATGTTTTAGCATCACGGACAGAGATCGGAGGTTTAATAATCATTATTCATTTGTTTAAACTTCAGAGAAAATATGCATAGAATTACATGCTAATATCTAGTAGGTATTTCAAGGGATGTTCAAAACAGCAAAACAAAAGTGACATTTGGTACAAAATAGGCAAAGCTGTTGTAGTTTAAAAGTACTAAGGCCCGACCACGCAGACTGATATCAGTCTCCAATAACGTTTGAATTAATTCGTTACCGTAAATAACACCTACAATCACGGACATAATTTGTACAGACTGTTGGACACATCTAAAGCAGCTGGGCAAAATGCTTCCATAATCAATTACACACCGTCGAAAATCATGGAAGAAAGAACAAAGTCAACTCACCGACACCCGTTTTCACTGATGGGTTTGTTATGAATCAGCTGTCTATTTTATTCTTATAGATATATAGGCCTGAATGAGTGCATGTTGTGCATACAGTAAAATGTAATAAAATATGTATAAAATGACCATACAGTGCAACATTTTCAATTTCATTAAGTGCTCCCTAAAGTCCAAGTTTTATGGGACACCCGGTCACACAATTCACAGGTCCAAAAGCATTTGAATTATGCTGTTCAGATTGTATTCGTTTTGAATGGTTAGAGTTGTTTCTATTTGTTTATATACATACAACAATTTAAATGAAAATGTTTAATAGCATTCTTTTTCATAACAAACCAATGCATTTTAAATACATTGTGGTTAAGGTAGTTTATGATTTCATTTAATAATTGTATTAGAATTGTTTTAACACCAATCATAGTCAAACTATCGCAAACTGTTTGACTTGAGAAAATGCAAAACATATTTTATTAAAGAGCAATTTGGGAGCCAAAAGAGCCGGCTCTTTTTGATGAGCTGAGCTGAACGAGCCGGCTCACAGGAAAGAGCCCTAATGCCCATCACTAATTGCTTCCTTTACTATTTCCTATTCTATTTTTTTTTTAAATCGAAATCTTATATAACAAAATGTACTACACTATCATACGCAGCTCACCTGAGTAAAAAACAGACCATGGTACCAAAATATTTTAGCGCAAAGTTTTTACAAAATAGAACATCGCGAGGTCTGTCCTCCAGGTTGCGGGTTCTAGTGATATCTCGCGGTACCTGTGTGCGTTAATTTAGCTTCATTCCACCACGGAGAAGCCAGTTGAAGGTGTCGGTTACAGCTCGAGTGGATTCTTTAATTTGCGATCACGTCAAAACTTTCTGGAAGGAACGTTTATTTACAAATATATTTGTTTTATTGGCTGGAAAGACGTGAAGTTAACTACATATTTCGTACTGGAATATAGGTCGAATTCTGTGATCTAACGTTACAAAGAAACTAGCTAGCGTGCTAACAAAGAAAATCCTTTCTCTTGACAAATAATCCTCACTATTCTCTTTAGTTATGAGTCATGTGGTCGTCGATAATCCACACGGTCTAGATCAGCAGGTGAGTGTTTACATATTTTGTTCATTTATTTAATAAAATCGAAACTTTCAATTGTGAAGTTTGGGCAGTTAGGAGAACACCCCGTTAACTAGCAAAGCGTATGCTAAGCTAACATGCTAATGTGGTTCGTAGCCTAGCTAACTGCGTGGATGTGGCTGGTAAAATGGTGGTTGGTGGTGTGTCGCCGGTGAAATTATATGGTCATGGCGGAGCTAGGGAACGCTGCCTAACAGTTTTAAGTTCTGATCAGACAACTTATTGATTTTGTCCCTGTAATATTTTGAACATTGTAGTGTTTTTTTATGGCATAGTAACTAGCAAGAGGTCTTTAAATATATTGTTAATGTCTTATTCATATTATTTACCCGGCTGAAGACGCTAGCTAGCTAACATTACACGTGACACAGGCCGGTATCGATTGCGCAGTTAGCGAAATATTTTACGGCAATCGTATCCAGGCTTTGTCAGGCCTAACAGTTATCTACAGTATCTACACCGCCAACTAACTCCCGATTATATATTGAGTAATCTAGCAATTATATTCGTTTGGCTAGATTGATGAATTGTTGCCGGCCGGTAAAAGTAACTGTTGAGACTTGAAACGTGGCGCAGGAAATAACTATTTCTTGTACTGTCTTTAGTTACGCAAACGGGAGCCTAACTACTCTGACAACTCATCGAAGTATGGAAGTGTTATTATCAAAACCTTGATGCTTAAGGGTGTGGGTTCCCTAAAATGAACATTGCCTTTTGTCTACGCCAAGACAGACTTAAAACGTGTGTATTGGTGATGCTAGTGGTAGACACGGGCTAAAGAAACAACGCGTACTTTGTTTCGTGCTCACGGGCCTGCTCACTAGTTATTACAATTTGTGTTTCAGAACAATTCACCAAAATTCATGGCCGAAAATGAGCAAAACAATGGCCATGTCTATAAAAACACACGGGCACTTTTAATGTAAACGACTGGAATGTCCTATCAACATTTTCACTTTCACAAAAACCTGCATATTTAAATGAATAATATTCAACTTGGTAGTTGGCACCGTTGATGATTGAAAAACATTCGCATTCAATCATGTTTTCTTAAGACCTTAGTGATTTAGTGTGCCTGAAACAACTGCCCTTACTGAAATTTGACTGCTGGTCCCAACTCCTAAACGCTTGATCTTTCAAGGTACAAATTACTTTACATCTTTGCATTCTAGATTTAGTTAATGTATGTGGTTTTGGCAGCAACGTCTGTAAAGTTTCTGAAAACAACATCATGAAGGCCAAGAACTCGCGCATCATGGATGTCTACGTCAAAACCACTTACCAAACAGGCTTATATATATATATATGCCACCTCAGCAAAAGGGGAAAAAGTAACATTTTAACCAAACATAATTAAGAGTTGCGCAAAGCGCTTTACTTCCACTGTACATGAGTCATTTGGTGGGGTACAACACATTTCCAGTGTGTACTTTGTGCTGCTGCTGTGTCGGGCTGTCTGCCCGTGCTGTGCAGCCTGTGGTGCCAGACTGTTCTGGGGACGAAACTATTCACTTGAGTGCATCACTTACTGTAGCTGTGCCGGCACTGCTGTAGCCCAGTGGGGTGCTAAAATATAAAATTCTAGAAACCCTATGCACAACCACATGTAACTCTCAATATTTACAGTTAAAGTCCTTGTTTTTTCAGTCCGTATGAGTTTAATCTGGAACAGATGGCAATAAGAATTCACGCTGTAAGATTAACAATGAACCAAGTGGAAGACGCAGTCACCACAGTAACCTCCTGCCTTTTAATGGTCTCTTAAACATTTGCCAACGGTAGGATATTTTGGTTAAGAGGCTGCTAACAATTGTGGATTTAAGGGGAACAAATGTAGTGAAATTATCTTTAGGTTCTGCTGGGTTACATTTCTGCAACTATTAATGGAGGCTTTTTTCTAACCTTATTCAGGAGTAAATGTCTATATTCATAGTTACCCCTTTAATGGATGTTCATTTAACAATTTGTCATCAATAAGGCACCTAAAGATAAGTAACCCCCCAGTCTTTAATGTTAATATGGAATAGTACCACCACAAACTAACTTATGTGAATGTGTGCTTCCTTGTTTTGCTAATAGGACTTAGAAGCATTTCAATTGAACAATCATTTTCTCCTACACTTAACCCCAAAACCCAAATGTTTACTTCACATCCAATTCTAACTTTAACTTTTAAACCTAATTATAACCCTAATTTAAATCATAATCCCAAAAGGGCTTCTTTTTACCAGTGAAGACGGAGTTTTACTGCTCAGAAATGCACTCACTTAAAGGATTATTAGGAACTCCTGTTCAATTTCTCATTAATGCAATTATTTAATGAACCAATCACATGGCAGTTGCTTCAATGCATTTAGGGATGTGGTCCTGGTCAAGACAATCTCCTGAACTCTAAACTGAATGTCAGAATGGGAAAGAAAGGTGATTTAAGCAATTTTGCTCACGAGCTCACCAAAATTGGACAGTTGAAGACTGGAAGAATGTTGCCTGGTCTGAGTCTCGATTTCTGTTGAGACATTCAGATGGTAGAGTCAGAATTTGGCGTAAACAGAGTGAGAACATGGATCCATCATGCCTTGTTACCACTGTGCAGGCTGGTGGTGGTGGTGTAATGGTGTGGGGGATGTTTTCTTGGCACACTTTGGGCCCCTTAGTGCCAATTGGGCATTGTTTAAATGTCACGGCCTACCTGAGCATTGTTTCTGACCGTGTCCATCCCTTTATGACCACCATGTACCCATCCTCTGATGGCTACTTCCAGCAGGAGAATGCACCATGTCACAAAGCTCGAATAATTTCAAATTGGTTTCTTGAACATGATAATGAGTTCACTGTACTGAAATGGCCCCCATGGTCACCAGATCTCAACCCAATAGAGCATCTTTGGGATGTGGTGGAACGGGAGCTTCGTGCCCTGGATGTGCGTCCCACAAATCTCCAACTGCAAGATGCTATCCTATCAATATGGGCCAACATTTCTAAAGAATGCTTTCAGCACCTTGTTGAATCAATGCCACGTAGAATTAAGGCAGTTCTGAAGGCGAAAGGGGGTCAAACACAGTTAGTATGGTGTTCCTTAAAATCCTTTTATCAGTAGCCTACTTAATATCTCTAAAAACCAGTTATCTCACAGTGTGTCATTATTTCCAGGGTGGTGGTTCTGAACACACAAAGCTTTGCGATGTCTGAGTAAATTCTGTTTTTGAAAGTTAACACCAGATGTAAGGTTAGTGTTTACTCAATTGTGCTCTTCCCTAGTTGTCACCCCTGCAAGAATTAAATGAAAACAAGGCTGTGGTCCTCCTGGTGAGCACCTTCAAGACTCTGAAAAGCTCCAAGTGTGTGTGCTGCGTGGGGCGTGTAGTCTAAAACGGTGTCAGGCCTTCGCTGAAGTGGAAAGCGGCTTGTAGCCCTGAATTATCCTTATGATTGGGCTTAAACTTTATTTTTCTTTTTCTTCAGCTGGCTGGCCTAGACTTGAACTCTGACGGACAGGGAGGAGGTACCGGCAGTAAGTATTCACATAAATGTAGTTTAGCATCTGATGGTGGTTCTCTTGGAGCACAGATATGGATGTAATCAATAATTTTCCAGTGGCTGCACACAGTGCCAAAAGATTTTAGTAATTTAACTTACTGGGAAACAGTTGGTGTTAATTGCCTTGCTCTAAGGCACAAAACCAGATACTTTTTCAGTGTTGCTTGTTCTCTCATCCTCATTGACAGCTTTAACACCCAGCTCACTTCTCCATGTGAAGAATTGATTGTCATAACTTTCGTACTTTTCCTAGGGCGTTACATTCCACCTCACTTGAGGAACAAAGAGGTGTCCAAAAACGGTAAGTTTTCTGTCGTCACAGACTAAATCACACACCAGAAATCCACACTCGCTGACATTACCACAGTCCTTGGACTCAACACCTGTTCAATGTACAAGGATTCTACCACCAATACTATACACATTCCTGGGGCTGGTCTGTCCTAAGTTTGGACCAGATAACTTATGTCTTTTAATACGGAAAGGTGTTCACTACTTCTAGCCTTGGTTTAGAATGTTTTGGGTGTTTCAAATGCGCGGGGATCGCCGTACCAAAAAATGCAGATTGTCCTTGACCAGACATTAACACATTAGTGACAGTTAAGATTTTTATTTTTTTACTTCCATACTCCTGGGAAACTAATTTCGTGCTCATTTCTAGTTGCCATGGCAAGAGAGACTGATGTTTCCAGGGCAGAGTTTTGTACTGGGAAAACAACCTACATTCTGTCACTGTCTCTGCAGGATAGATGGCCACGCTTCACACAGAACCCTTAGTCCACAGATCAGTACTGCCACCGTTCCATTCACTTGATAATCGATGAAGTATTCCATCTCCATGTGTGATATTCCCCTAATAGTGGTTCCCGTTTATGTGCGTACGCCAGCTGAGCGTTAATAACTAAAACCAAAAACATCAAGGCGGAAGACTAAACTATTTAACCCGGGGAAAGTACGTATAAAACAAACGTTGACTGCTCTTTCTTGAACCAGACCCATTTCAGCTGTCAGGTCACACACGTTAATGACCAGCATAGGCTACAGTCAGAGTCCGTGCTAATCCAGAGTGCCAATTGAATGGGTGCTGCGTGCATTCAAATTGGGATGCAGGGAATTGTACTGAAATGTAGGCAAATATTATTTTATGGTCTTCAGGGAAACACTAGTCAGTCTAAGTTTCTAAAAGTCCAAACAATTAACATGCAGAGGATGTCGGATTATGTTACATGCCACTTAATTTGGGCTGAAACTCAAGGCAAAAGTAGTGAAACAACTCCACACTACCAGGTCAGTGGGAGAACTCAGAATGACACTTGAGCGTTTCTGAGGAATAGAAAACTACAGACAGTTGTCAACCTGACGGTCTAGTAATTCCTGTGTTTGTTGGCCTGTTGTCGATACTGGCATGTTAAGTTAGTGCAGCTTTTATAGTAGGTACTATCGCTGGCCTTAATTAGGGTGTCATTGCCAGACTACAGACGTTAACCAGTTGTTAGCATTGCAATCAGAGCTATTAAATTTTGGGCCTGAACGGCCAAAATACCAAGAGTTTGTTTTACGAAACGTTTTATTGCAATCAACTAATGTTCCGGTTCTGAATCACTCATGAAATACCAGCAATTCCTTGCTCTTAAGATAACTGGCCGTGTTAATAAAAATGAATACTTGACTTAAAAGGAAATCGTAGGCCTCCTGCCATCTTAACCAAAGGCCCTTTAGGATTGCTGGAGTTGAACCTTTACCAGTCATGCTGCCCGATGAAGTAAAACACATCGCAATCTAAGTCAGTGTCCAAAACAATGAGTTAGCCTGCCTAGCACTGACTAATTAATGCTAAATGTCTGACTCACACCATGACTCACTAAGCATTGTTAAATCATACACGTCAGCGACAGACTAAACATTTATCACGGCAACCAGTTTGTCTTGGGTTAGTCATCTCACACTGTGACAATTTATTTGTATCTTTTGTTCCACAACAGAGAATGCTTATTCCTCTGGTAGACAGTACGGTTATTCTGTACCACCACCAGTAAACTTCTGTAAGTCCCACCTGCCTGCTCTATGCTGAGGACACCTTGCATTATTAGACGCATGTAATGGCCTTTTACACACCAGCAGCACCAATGTGGGGGCTTCCCGGTATAAACAGATTCTGTTCAGTGCATCGTTTGGCCTGTGTCACCTGTTTCTTGTCATTTAAAACTCTCTGTGGTAATGATCTGACAAGGTGCATTGGCGCCCACTTGAGCTGAATCTGTGTATCTGGAGTCCAGTTTAAAGGTGCCTAGACCTTGGAAAGCCAATACAACACCCAGCTTCACAACATGATTGATTATTGTGCTTTTCTCTGCTGGTTTGGCTGAGATGCTTCAAAATTGTATTGGAGAGCAGGAAATATGATACCCGCAGCTGCCATCTGGGCATATTCTTTATTTTTTTTGCTGACATTGCAGCACATCTGATTTTAACACATCTTATCAAAGCCGCTTTCAGTAATAACCTAGCAGTATTGGTTTGCTTGCATTTTTCTTGGTTCTGTGTGTGTGTGTGTGTGTGTGTGTGTGTGTGTGTGTGTGTTTTGGGATGTGCTGAATGTATCTTACACCTACTATAACCCACTTTTATATTTACTGAAACATCAATACTTTTATAATATGATGTCCCTGAAAGTTTTTCCTAAGCAGTACCATCAGACATGGCAGCCTGAAGGCCACCAAAGACACAGAAATAGCTATCCACCTGGATGGGATGACGGTATGACTGCTAACTATTAGAGGAGAGTCGACCTGCGCTCTTTTTCCATCAACGGGCATGTAGAAGTCTGGTTTCACAGCCTCCTTCCCCTTGTACCTTGGCTTAGGTAACCCAAGACTGGCCTCTCAGGAGCCTGTCTCTCACCACTTCCACGGTGGGAGCTGCTCTGACAGCTGGGGTATGCCTGGTTCGTCCTGCATGACGCATATTACCCATGGAAAACAACACCCCCCCCCCCCCCCCCCCCTGCCAAATTGAATAGGCAGTCACTTGAGATTATGCGGCCACAGGCTGGCGTCTGGGCTTGGTCTGGTAGTTGACATTTAGTGCATGTTTTCCTGCGCGAGCGTGTGCTCAGAGTTATCGTTGGGTGCGTTTGCTATTGGAGCTGCTGGACGCTAACGTCCTCAAGTTTAAGGGATAATTCCTGTAGGATCTGTAATGCTTCGGGGAAACCCGGAGACTCGCTGTGTGACGCCTGCTTGCGGCCTGCAGCCGCGGACGGTGAGGGGATTGTTTTTTTCCTCTTCCGTCTTCATTTGGCATGCTGTGTTAACTGCACTGTTTGGACAGAGCCGGCGTGCGGGTTGGAAACGCGGCCCTAACCACGCCCGTTTCCGGTAGTCCTGTTGTGCGTAGAGTAGCCTCATGTAGCAACGCATCCGTTCTCCGTGTTAGTGCATCCCGATGCAGTTTTCGTCCAAGGACTGGGCTTCGTGGAACACGTTTCGGGGGACTCCTTGCCTCTTGTCCGAGATGAAACCTGCCGATTTGTTGTTCCTTAGCGTTGCCTCTGAACGTCCTCTTTCGATCCTGCAGAATATGGCTACTGGCTAGCGCTGTTTGCGACACGGCCCAGGGTTATTTAGTGTGTTTGTGGACCGCCTGAGGACCCGTGGGTTGGTGTGAAAGATGCATCACACCGGACATCTAGGCGCAGCTGTCTGTGTTATCTGGAGCCTCAACGACCCGACGGTACCGTGACCGTGGTTGGGGTCTGCTCCAGTGACAGACATTTCAGTTTTCCTTAATGCTTTTCTATCAAGTATTTTGATTTGGACGAGTTTGTGAACTGACCGGACCCTGCCCTGGGTGTGTCTATTGGGACTGTTGGTCTGACTGCGTTGGTGTCGGCTGAGCTGTCCAATCTGTCATCCGTAGTGACCCAATGCACCTGGCCGTGTGTAGCGATGGGCAGGTTGCCATGGTAAATGGAACCCCCCCTCCCCCCAGCCAGAGGTCTGAGCTTGTGTGAAAGAGCGTAACCAATTAAATTGTTTTGGGAATAATTTGGAGGAAGTGTTCTGGTATTGTCCCTTGGATTCCTTGTGTTTTCTGCATCCCGCTGCTTCTAGTCATGAACAAGTTTAGGCTTCGTTCTCTGGCTGTCATGGGTCCTTTTGATCAATTGACCCTAGTGTTGCTGATGTTTAATTTGCCTTTTGGTAGAGGGTGATGGGCCTCTGGGTCCAGCCTATGCTCTTGGATGTTTGACATGACAACCCCATAGAACACACTCCGGCTCAGTCTTATCCTCCCTCTCTCCCCCACCCCCCTCCCCTCCCCACGCGAAGACTCTTCGGGCGGATGGGAAAGCGGACGCAGCAACGGCTTTGCCAACGGTTACCATGACAACCGCAATGGGGGCTTCGGGGGACGCAGTGGGCCTCCCCGAAATGACAGAGGTGGGCGTGGCAGCTACCGCAGTAACACCATGGGTGGCCCCCCGTTTAATCAGCCAGTGCACGCCGCAGGTGGGGAAACCTACTGTGCCAAATTATGTTCTTAATAATCCATAATACCAATGGCCAAATATTAGGAGTAGGTAGGTGTTGTGCTGTAGATCTGGTCCTCTAGATCCTACCCTGCATAAAGACTAATATTTTACTCGGTAATGCTAGTGATTACTGGCTACTAATGGTGGATCACAACTTCAGAGGCACCAGCGATAGTAATTATGTAATACCTAATGCACATCGGAACGATTCATTTACAACACTTACAGGTTTACAATTGATTGATCACACGTGCAGATAATACTGAATGGACAAATTGAAAATGTCTGCTGAGCCCATCTAACCCTATTTTCCAGTAATTCAATCAAACCTATTAAAATAAAATAGCTGCTTGCTTCCCAAACGGTAATGTTGATCGCGGTAGGTAATTCCTGCCTGTGTGAAAGCACAGGCTGCTGCCTGTTACTCACTGAGCTATGCACTCTCCCTCGCCAGGGTTTGGTGGGCAGGACAGTGGAGGCTGGGGCGGGGCTCCCAGGCAAGACGCAGCCTATAACAGCTTTGGAGGGAGGGGAAAGTCATCCTTCTACAACGACCGTGGGTCATCGGGTGGCAGAGGAAGGCAAGTACCCGCTCAGCGTGTGCTTGTGTTGAGCCGTGTGCTTGTGTTGAGCCGTGTGCTTGTGTTGAGCCGTGTGCTTGTGTTGAGCCGTGTGCTTGTGTTGAGCCGTGTGCTTGTGTTGAGCCGTGTGCTTGTGTTGAGCCGTGTGCTTGTGTCCGCTGCAGTTATCAACGTGGAGGTTATGGCGGTGGAGGCAACAGCCGCTGGCAGGAAGACTCCAGGGAGGACGAGGACTGGTCCAAACCCAGCCCCCCCAATGAACGCCTGGAAGCGTGAGTGTCAACAGTAACCTTCATATTAATCCACCTCTGCTGCAGAACTTGCACCTGTTCTGTTACTGTGGAGAAGTTCTGGAAAGTCCTATGCGCTGTTGCTGCAAGTCTGTTGTCCGACGCTCCTTTTTGTGCCCTCTCCCATCACCCAGGGAGCTGTTCTCAAGCGGCAACACCGGTATAAACTTTGAGAAATACGATGACATTCCTGTGGAGGCCACAGGAACCAACTGTCCACCACACATCGACAGTGTAAGGCCCCTACTGCTGTCACTGTCACCTGTTCCATGTGAATCAGCATCCCGTTGGCAAGAAGCTAACAGGCATGGAAGTGGCCCTAAACGAAGTGCCCCTGTTTGTCTGTTTCAGTTCCACGATCTGGATATGGGTGAGATCATTATGAGCAACATTGCCCTGACCCACTACTCACGCCCCACCCCGGTCCAGAAGTACGCCATCCCTGTCATCAAGTCCAAGAGGGACCTCATGGCCTGCGCTCAGACTGGTAAGGGATTTGATTAAGAAGCTATTGGCTACTTTAAATGGAGAGATGGTAGAGGAAAGTCGTGCTGTAGTAACTCGAGTACCTATTGTGGATAGGCCAAGTATACCCCCGAGTACCTAATAACCCTGATTGAATGGGGTGTTGATTTGGTGTTGATTGCTTACGTTACAAACTGTACCAAGTAATATTATCGAATTGAATGTTTTGGGATTTCCATCCATATTTCCATCGCTTGACATCTTTCAAACCAGCCAAGATGAGTGACTGTTGAGTTTGTCTCGGTTCCTTCCTTTAGGCTCGGGTAAGACTGCAGCCTTCCTGGTGCCGGTGCTGAGTCAGATCTATACACAGGGACCGGGTGATGCCTCGGCAGCTGCCAAAAACGGACAGGTATGACCCGCGCGTGCACGCCAAAGATCAGCCTGCTGTGTCGATGTTCCCCAGCGATCTGGAGTTGATCAAGTTGCACCCCTGACTCGTGATCTATACTGTGCCGAGGTTGACCCCTGCTCTTGTCTTCCAACACAGGACAGCGGTAAATATGGTCGTCGTAAGCAGTACCCCCTCTCCCTGGTCCTGGCCCCCACCAGAGAACTGGCCCTGCAGATCTATGAGGAGTCCAGGAAGGTATGGGCTTCTACTCCACCCACAGACACGATGGATTGATAGGGGATGATCTTGTGGTGGCACCAGTGGAGTAGATTCTCCTTGTAGAGCCTAAGCAAGACGGACCTGTTTGCTCGTTTTGAACTTGTTTATAACAGATTGCTGCTGGAATATGATGGCCTTGTTTATTGGCATGCTCGCACACACATTCCTATCTGTCACAGTGTGTATGATAAGAGGTAGGAGTGCCAAAACTCCCACTGCTGTGTCTTCAGTGCCAGAATATTTCTGTTTCTATTCTCAATCACTGGTACAATCTAATATATTCATCCAAGTTTGTTACATTTGTATTTTGTAGTCAACTGTGGCACTAGGTTGTTAATTTCCCCCCTTGATTGGACTGATAAATGAGAGGTTTATACTTAACAGTGGGTGTTACTAGCTAGTGTTCTCAACGGACCTGATCTGTTTCCTTGTAGTTTGCGTATCGCTCACGCGTCCGTCCCTGCGTGGTGTATGGTGGGGCAGATATCGGCCAACAGATCAGAGACCTGGAACGAGGCTGCCACCTGCTGGTGGCCACACCTGGGCGCCTGGTGGACATGATGGAAAGGGGCAAGATCGGCCTCGACTACTGCAAGTGAGTCAGGCATACGCTAGTGCTACCGGGGGGGGATGGCGCTAACGCTAGTGCTACCGGGGGGGATGGCGCTAACGCTAGTGCTAATACAAGTGTTGCATTTGAGTATTTCTTTTTAAATCAAGCGGTCTGTTATCCTTGTTAGCTACCTGGTGCTGGACGAAGCTGACAGGATGTTGGACATGGGCTTTGAGCCCCAGATCCGACGCATCGTGGAGCAGGATACAATGCCACCCAAAGGCATCCGCCAGACTATGATGTTTAGTGCCACCTTTCCCAAGGAGATTCAGGTATGCCGCAATACACACATCAGAGACTTTCTTTAAAAAAGAAAATGTGCCTGTTTCTGATGCCGTTTGTGTTTTTCTCTCACTATGCAGATGCTTGCCCGTGACTTCCTGGAGGACTACATCTTCCTTGCCGTCGGCCGTGTCGGCTCCACCTCTGAAAACATCACCCAAAAAGTGGTTTGGGTGGAGGAGGGGGACAAAAGGTCCTTCCTGCTGGACCTGCTCAATGCAACAGGTAAGGAACTCACAGATGGATATTATTCCAGTGTTCTTTTGTTGAAGTTGCTATTCAGTGGCAATTGACCACACTGAATAAATGGCCTTAAGAAATGTAATTTTAATTGAATGTTGAATAAAATAAAAATGTATCAAACCTAGAATGGCGGCTTAATAATCGAACCATTTTAAAGCTAAGCCTTTGGTTCTTTAACCTCATCAGGTAGCTAGTTCTAACAAGTAGCCTATTAGCAAACATTTGGTTTGATGAAAAAAGGCAAATGGATGAAAAAAGATTCCCACTAAATTCTTCTTACTAATAAAATGTATATATAAATGTCATGTGACTAAGACTATGACTAGACCATGTATTTTTTTATTTCAACTTAACTTGACTAAATCTGAAAGGTTGCCAAAATCAACACATGCTTTATTGCCTCACATTCACACCCACATCTCCTTCATACACACAACCTTATGGATATATTCAACTGTTTGACACTTCCTGAGGTTTTATGAGGGGACATTGTTAGCCTTTTCCATTGCCCCCACCCAACAGTTAGTCTTAAATTGCCCTTTAGGCCCATTCACATTGATGTCTCTTAAAGCTAGTTGCTGTGATGAACACCCATTGTTCTCTCTTTTGGAACGGAGGGTGGTTGATGGGAAAGAGCTAGTGATCGTCCTACATGTTAAGAGCTGTTACTTTACACTGCATTTTGGTTTACTGTACTGGGCGGTTTGGTTCCATCTAGTCATTCCCAGTGATGCTCCTGATGTTCAGGAGGCTGCAGTGACACCCGGTAAGTATTTCTTATGATACTATCACCCCCAGTCTGACCCTGCCAACTGGCATACATCACATCCCACTCCTCGTTCTCCCCTCACCTTCCCACATCCCTCTCTCCTTTAAGCATTTTGTCAAATGGCTTCAGGCCTGGAGATGGTTCTTACACTCTCAGGGACTGGTGAATCCTAAGGGGGGCGGGGGGTCTTTAGACACATCTCTGTAGAAATGGCCGGGGTAGGCTGTAGGTCGGGCCGGCACTGTCTCTCTGCGGTATGGTCTGGTGAGAACCCACTGGGTGTTTCTATCTTAAGACAAAGCCATTCCTTTGTGTTAAATGTTACCAGACGGCGATGTGTGTGTGGGGGGGGGTGTTTGTCTTCAGTCCTACGGTAAACCACACTCACTACTTCCCATGCATTGACTTCCAGTTGAATGTAGCGCCCATAACTACAATGTGTCCCAAGCAATTTGAATGGGTGCTTTCACCGTCCTATGGCCCTCCTGTTTCTCCATTGCCACTTAAGGAAATGGTGAAACTCCAGGGCCAGGTGTGTTCCCGTCACCATGCCGACTAGGCCCTTGGCGTATGCTGTGCATGTAGGCATCAAGCCCTGTTGTGGTACTCCAGGTGGTCCTTGAGGTGTGTACTCCTCCCCTGGGAGGTTTTTCTCTGCTGGGACTGTCTCGCCTGGTGAATGTGGTTCTTCATGCTCACCTATATGGAAATCAGTGAAATCAGCCGTTACTCCGAGGCTGGCAGGCATTATGCCCGCTGGGTTTGCGTCATGTTTCCCTGCCAACCTTGTTACAGTATATTGCCCACTTGGCCTCTTACTGATTGCTGCTGCTCTGTCAACAGGGTGACCCCACCCCCTCTCCGACCCCGCCGCTGCCTCTCCACACCCTGCATTCAGTTTCACTGTCAAACCTTTACTTTGATGGCAGATTCATTAAGTTGTTTTGACACCAGCTGTTTGGTTGTGCCATTCCCAATGGCTGTCAGGAGGTTCAGTTGTGGTATTGGAGTGTCATTATGACCCAAGGAAATTTGGTATTTTGGTATAAATTCTCAAAACTGAACCTATTGAAAACCATCCTCCTTTCCAGTATACTTAGTCTCCAGTTTGTTTTTGCTCCATGGTGACATCAGTCGCACGTCCAGCCCCCCCGCTCTGTTAGTGCCGTGTCGTATTTCAGTTCCTGCTCCCATCACCCCACACAAGTCTTTATCCCTGTCATTCCCTGGGGGCCAACCTCTCAACCTCTGTCCCTGTCTAGGTAAAGAGTCTCTAACCCTGGTGTTTGTTGAGACGAAGAAGGGAGCAGACGCCCTGGAGGACTTTCTGTACCGCGAAGGCTATGCCTGCACCAGTATCCACGGTGACCGCTCACAGAGAGACCGAGAGGAGGCATTAAATCACTTCCGCTCTGGGCGCTGCCCGATCCTGGTGGCCACTGCGGTATGGAAGCCCTTATCTACATTCTGTCGACACAAGTTGTGATCCACTGCTCTGTCTCCTCCAGAAGTTAGAGTAGCGGTGCTACTACCCAGGTCCTCCCCCCCCCCCCTTTTTCTCTGTGACTCATGGCCTTGGGTGTGTTTTGACTTCCAGGTGGCTGCCCGTGGTTTGGACATCTCCAACGTCAAGCATGTAATCAACTTTGACCTACCCAGCGACATCGAGGAATACGTCCACCGTATTGGTCGTACAGGCCGAGTGGGAAACCTGGGTGAGTGAGGCGATTGGTTGATGGAAGCAAACCGTCGATGGCTCAATGTTGAGTACACGGGGGTCGTGGGTAGGATTCTTTTTAACCAGTTCAACACCAGGGTTGACTACATATGGACAGGCAGTGGAAAAGGTTTCTTTTACGATGGAAAAACAGTGCAACTAGTCTGCTTGAGTTTTCTAGGTGCGCCGCCAGTTAGATTTTCTTCAGACGTCTGAGTTGTTTGTGGAGGCTCCAAGTCAGTGATGAACCAAGATGAGTTGAGAACAGCTATACTGTATGTGACTAGAAAAATGGAGTTCCTGATTTAAACTACCAATCAATATCATTTTGGTTTTCTTTTGACCAGTCATCAGCATTGGTTTGCCAGTTTGCTTGTGCTTATCTAGATTAGTGAAGTCCAGCGCTCCTAGATAGTGACATGTCCTTTCATGTTACCTGGAGACCCCAGCGCCGTTGAATATGGGGTGGTGTTTGTCTTTCAACTTTTCAAAGAACCGTAACTTGTTCTTTCCACTGCGTAACACAGAGAGGAGTGTCGAACCCGGTCTTCTTTGTTTTGTAGGTCTGGCCACATCGTTCTTCAACGACAAAAACAGCAACATCACCAAAGACCTGCTGGACATCCTGGTGGAGGCCAAGCAGGAGGTTCCTTCCTGGTTGGAAAGCCTGGGCTATGAGAACCCCCACAAGGGCAACACGGGACGTGGACGCTCCAAGAGGTAAGAGCCGGGCCCCTTCAGGAAGAAGTACTGACAACGCTGTACACCACCTGCCGTTTCTGTGCATGACAACTCTTCTGTCTTGGCCAGGTTCTCCTCTGGTGGATTCGGTGCCAGGGATTATCGTCAGACGCCCGGCGGCGGCGGCTTCGGGAGTGGCAGCGGGCGCGGTGGGGCACGCACTGGAGGCCACGGCGGCGGAGGAGGGAGCAGAGGCGGTTTTGGTGGAGGTAAGCACCTGGGCCTTGTTGGGGACATCTTAGGAAATAACTGCAGAGATCGTCCCTCCCCACAATGGAATGGTGTCTCAGGAATGTGAGTTCTGACCCTTGACCTCTCTATTACCCAGGTGGCTTTGGAGGCGGAAACTTCTATGGCGGCAATGACGCCGGCTACGGTGGCAACTACAGCCACTCCAGTAGTGGAACAGACTGGTGGGGCAACTAGTCACCATAGCTACCTGGCCGCCACGCCAACCGAACCCATCTCCTCATGGAAACCACATGTTGACTGCGCCAGACTTAAATGACCCCCCTCACCCTCCCCCCTCACCCAGCCCTGTGTAGTTTCACTGACACACAGTACATTACACACATGGTGATTTTCTGCCCCTTCGCCTCTCCCATGTGGAGTGCAACGCAAACGCGAAGGCTAAACCAGTGCGGTGCCAATCCGCTGGGCAAGAGCAGGGATTTGCACACCTTTTTTTTTTTAGATTGTAAGTGTGTGCAGGTACGGATGCTGACGTGAATGGTCAGACTTAGCAACTCAGACCGTCGTTGTCGAACACAGCAAATCCTTTATTTTTTTATTTTTATTTGTACAAACAAACTAAACAAGAATAACCTGAGGATCATTTGTATGTTAATGTACTGTGCCTTTTGAATTTAGACAGGAACAATTCTGTGTTGTCATTTCACCAAATGAATGTGGCCAAGAGCTCTAAATTATTGTTCAGTTTTTTTTTGTTTTTATTTGGTGAAAATAGAAGCATTGCAGAAAAACAAGCTTAAGTACTTAATCAAACCTTGGCAAACACTGGGGCATTGTGGCTCCCTCGAGTCATGAATCCATTTAAACTTTTCAAAATTGTTGCAGGGACATCATGTAGCCTTTGCTCGAGTTCAAACCCGAGTTCTAGACCGCTAACAACATCACTGTAGATTCCGATCTCCCTGGGCCGTTCTCGTAGTGTGGCTAATAGAACTGTATTCTAATCTTTAAGGGACGAAGAGTTCGATAACTTTTTTTCTTTTTTCGCTCACTCTATCCTGGATAGACGCCTCTACTAAGGATATGGTAGTCTTTGGAAAAGCCATTCCAGTTGTGATCTTTTAATTAACACAGTTGTTCAGCTCAGTGCTAACAAACGCACACTGGGGTTTAATTTGAACAACCCAAAAAACTCAATGTTGGAACTTGTTACTCCACATCGATTTAATTAACTTGACAGTGTTATGGCAGCTAGTAAGTTTCTTAACCCGCTAGCTAAAATAACTGGGCGGTGTCGTTTGTTTGTTTACTTAAACCAGAAACATTTAAAGAGCAGGCTTGTGGGTGTGGTATTGAGAAACTAATTTAGTTTTTCGATTTTAAGTGGAATGTTTCTTCTACAAACCTGTATCAAAACGAAATATG
The DNA here is from genome assembly GCF_011004845.1 of Esox lucius. Taxonomy (NCBI): domain Eukaryota; kingdom Metazoa; phylum Chordata; class Actinopteri; order Esociformes; family Esocidae; genus Esox; species Esox lucius. Next base: position 35,151,952 of record NC_047588.1, read on the forward strand.
CCCGCCGTCTCTGAAGGGACGTTTCAAATGGCTGCATTAATGGACCACAGCGTCGGGGGTGGGGGGAGTGGGCGGAGCGTCTGGGGTGGGAGGGGGCACAGTGTGGCGCGGCGTTAACCCGTCTTAGCGTTGACCGTGCAGCCAAGCCGGTATTTACGCATGCTAGTGTTTTGTTTTTTGGTCAAGGAGATATAAGACAAATGAACTGAGTCGCAGGCTTAACTTAATAATAAAATAAAAAAAACGTTTTCTCTTTTCAAGCTGCGTTGGAGGCATGGTTCATCTATCAGACAGGCAGGGGGAGGTCCGTCACAATGGGGTTAACCAGTCACTATGGGGTTAACCAGTTGCTAAGGGTTTAACCAGTAAGAGTGGAGGGACTGTACGACAGGACAGATGTGCCCTGGGTTGGGTTGTGGGGTGAAGCTCAGGGGTCAGGGAGCAAGTTATCAGTGCACCTCCGTTGCTTTGGTTTCCATTGCTCCTTAATGTAGCTGTGGAAGTGGCCAAAGATGGGGACTATGGTCTCCTTCCTTATGGTACATACGTACTGTCGACTCCGTCAGGGGTTCATCTGCTTTAGATGTGTATAAAGCTCTGGTTCAGAATGGCCAGACGAGGCTTTTCCTCTCAGAGAGGAGCAGCCGATGTGAGGAGGAGAGCCGGGGTGTTTTGGCGATGTCCAATGGCCCCCGTGTTTCTCCTCAAGTGTGTCGTGCCTTTTGAAAACTTTTTTAAAATACATTGATGAACATAAGCTGACAGTGTTTGAGATCTTGGATTGAATGGTGCTACTTGAGTTTAGGTATGTAGGCCCTCTTTGTTGTCGTGCACATCAAGTTTTACAAAAGTTATTTTATTGCACATCTAGAGTTTTATATAAATGTCTTGAATACGTGTCCTTAAGCTTCCAAATATTGTGTGCGAGGAGATTGTGAAAAAACGCAGCTTGTTTACCAAGGGAGGGGTTCTCAACATTTAACCAGGATTTATTTGGGACCAGGGGGTTAAGCAGGGGGAATTTAGCCATTTGCACACAGATTTCTAGATTCTACTTTTGCTGCTAGTTTTGTGTAATTTATTAAGCATTTTTGAGAAATATTTATTTTTGTAAGCCTAAAAGTGATTCTTTGAAAGTTTCAAGAAACTTGACCAAAAGACAGTAACAAAAACACTGGCACTTGAATGTTGAATGTCACCTGTATGCGTGAATTTATATATTTCGGGGTAGTGTGAGCTTTTTAATGTTTAAGACATTGGACTCGGTCAACAATAATATCCACCGCTGTTTCAAGGCCTCAGTGCCCTGACATCTCTAAATATTAGATAGTCCAATTGGCCTTCAAAAAGAAAAATGGAATTTAAACATGCCAAGGTTTGGAATTAAAGTTCTCAAAAGAGCAAAAGCAAAATTTCCAAAACGTATCTGTGCAGAAGTGTTTGGGATTATCCAGTTGTGTGTGTTATATTACCTTTTTTTTTTTTTCAGTGAATGTCTGGCAAATGGCAATCTTAAAACAAAAACATGTGGTTTGTTCTCTATTGTTGCGATTGCATACATGGCACCTCTAGGGATGTGTTACCTCAGAGTATTGGGCAGGTCTCAGTTGCAGTTGTTTTCCACTGTAGCAGCACATTGAACTACTAGCCTGACCACAGACTTCCATCCCACAAGGCTACAAGCAACACTTGCTCAGTGCCCTGAGGAGAAATACCCAGAGCTCTTTAGATGTAGACTTTGCTTTCTGTACTAGCTTAGAGGCTAATGCACTGCATGGGGGAAAAGACTATGCGTGCGATTTATTGTATGATTTTACCAAAATAAAGTTTGAATGCGAAAATACCTTTTTATTATTAAAAAGCAAGCATGTTTTGAAGACTTGTTATACATGTAGGATTGCTGGACAGGTTATGACCTGGACTGACTAGAGAGGAGCAGCGAGTTGGAGATTTGTTAGGCTTCTGTTTCTTTGAAAACCAATAGATTTAAGTATTAAAACTATCCTTGTCAAAAATATTGTATTTCCTGTATGTCATTGTCAAATGTGTTTGTCAGGACATTTAGTCTCATATTATGCAAAGTAAAATGAGTATTGGTCGAGTTCAGGTGGTTTCATTGGTCCTTTCATGTTTTGGGCCATCCATTTTCATACATTCTAATCCATAAGGGTTTATTATGCAAATTCTCTGCTAAAATTGCATTGTTAAGTCTAGTTTATTTTAAATACCTTTTCTCCGTACCCAGAGATTATTTTCAGTATCTCCTGAGGTTTATTTTATTTATTTTAACCAATATTATGCACTGCTTTTTCATTTGCTTGGTTTGCTGTTAGCATACTAAGTCACTAATTAGATTTGCTGGCCATTGCTAGCAGTCATGGTTTAATTTTGAATTGCATTAAAAAAAATCTGTCACCATTTCCTACTAAACACAGCCCTGGTGTATTGATTAGTCGCCTGTTATACAGATCCACATGACAGAATCCTGGGACTTTGTATAGTGTGAAGCATTTGAGTTTTGACAGGGCTAGGAGAGAATAAACAAGATTCTCCCCGTCTCTTAGGGGCATCTCCACTACTGGATGTCCTTGGACATCTAAGGGTAATGGAAGCGTGGAAATCATGCCGGCAGATTTTCCAGGTTGTTATGGACCACTGTTAGTCCTTGTTCTCCTTAATGAACAGATGGTTGCAGACGTAAGAGCATTACTGGTATATGTATCCATGGATATTTGTCCTGGGATGGAGGTCTGCTGTATAGCACCCTTTGATGTTAAAGGAGGGCCTCCTGGCCAATCACATCACTAATGGTTCAATGATCCCAGTGATCATTAAGCATTCTGTGTGCGTATGTGTTGGTGACAGTGCAAAATGATTTTTAGGTAGAGTAGCCTGAATGCTAGGTCGCTGGGCTGTCTATTCTGTTACCGCAGAGTAGTGCTTCACCCCACTGTTAATCCAACCCATCACTTCCTGGGGATTTGACTGCCATTAAGAGATGGCTTTTGGGACTCTGTGGTGAGTGATGAGATACACATACTGTTCTGCACAAGCACACAAGCTGACTAACCCGTGGGCAAGTGCGTGCTTAAGGACACACAGCGTTATGTGTGGGTGGGGGTGTGACTGAAACAAACACTCCCACTGCCTCTGTCAGAGTGATCTCTGCTGACTGACCAGGAGGACTGATGGACAGGGTAAGACATGAATAGTGAGACAGGCACCTGGACGACACATGGGCAGACGTGTTCAACCTGATCCACAGGTAAGAACACAGAGCAGGTTTATTGTGTTTAATGGTATTTGAAGTTCGTTGCAAAATTGTTTCCGCGACGCTCCGGTTGGTTCCATGTTGGTGCTAGAATGTTCCCATTTTTTCTTTGAAAGTATTTTAATTGTTTCTTACGACCGGTTTGGCCCGGCCGTCACTTTTGAAAGCACAGTTCTTTTGCCGCTTGATTAAAAGGTTAACCTGCTTTTTGCAACACTGCTTATGAACTGCAGTTTAATGTGATATTTTTTTTGACCATTTGCAGCAAGTAGTTTGAATCCTAATTTGAACAGTTTAATTTTTATTTGCATTTTTAAAACATCTGATGTTTAGCCAATCCAGTGAACTGCTTGTAAACAGTAAATTATGAATAATGTTAATTTAAGATGAACACTTATTTGTGCTGTTAATCAGTACTAAGATAATAGCGTTGGTGTGTTTTAACAAATGCGTGTGCACGGTTTCAGCTCCCCTTTAATCCTGTCATGTCCCAGATGAGAGACTGCAAGGATGATTTTCATCGCTTTAACAGGTCAGTAGGCCTATATCATACTTCACTCTAATCACAACCAAAACAGCGTTACTTTCCGTTCATTAGTAAATAAAATGTCACAGTTACAAACCTTGCATTACACACACTCAGGTCAGATCAGTGATTGCCTCTACTTAGAGACTCCAAGAGCCCTAAATAAGGAGTTGCGCTGAGGTTCAAAGTGCCTGAAAAGGGCTCTTGTTAGTGACAGTTTCAGGAATATATATATTTTTGGTCTGGTATGGTAAACACGGTGTGGTTGATCATGTGATTCCAACAACACATTTTCTCACACCCTGCCTCAATGCAGAGTTAAAATGTCTTCCTATGCTCCTGTCTGCTAAAAATGTTTTTATTGAACACGAGCATGGTGGCACATAGGATGTCTTACCAACAGAAATGCAAGGAGATGTTTAAATACCAATGTTCTACCGACAACCTCAGGCTACATTCTTCCAATAGATCTGCAGGAGGCTATTATTAGACACCCATTACATTTCCAGTCCTTTAATTCAAACATGCCTTTGTTGCCCCCACCCCCAGAAACACTGGATAGAGGGTTTGACTGAACAACTGGCCTTAATCTGGATGGATTTTATTGATTGATTAAATTAAAATGTGCCTTGTAAATCCGTCAGGCTCCTCGTAACTGTACGGAGAGGTTCACGTCCCAATCCCAAGAACAGACAGAGCCTATTGTTGCGTCAACTAATCTTTAATCTGAGCCTGTTTGGTGTTCATCACATCGTCATTTGATTTCATTGCAGTCAGCGGGAGGGGAGATGTTAGGACCCAGAGGACAGTATTACTTGTCAAGGCCACGGCACCCGGTAAACTCTCTAAATCACAGGTGTCGAACCGGTTCCACAAAGGGCCGAGTGTCTGCAGGTTTTTGGTTTTTCCTATAAATTGGTTCCTAGTTCATACCTACACAACCAGGTGAGGGTAGAAACTAACCAAGCAGTGACCTAATTAACCAATCAAGTACAAGGAGAGAGCAAAAACCTGCGGACACTCGGCCCTCCGTGGAACCGGTCTGACACCTCTGCTCTAAATCATCGGTTCCTTCACCTAGTGGAACACAGCATACGTTTAACCCGAAGGAGACAAGTGGGGAACCTACAGATGAGAGCCCATCTGCGAAGTGATTATATGATTTATGAGTCCAGTCCCCTCATAGTGAAAAATGGATTTGCTATTCTTGATCTTACAGGGTGAATGATTCTGTTCCAAATATCTTACAAAGTAAATTATCCTATACAAAAGAAATATCAGTCGAGGTGGGAAATTTGGGTCACTTAGTTTGTCATTGTAAAGTGTTGGTATGTGGCAGGAGGTGAGGCCTGCAGGTCCCATGGATGTTGTTCAAGGTTTTAAATAAAAAAAAATGTTTTACTTCTAGGATGATTTTAGGCCTTAGTTCCAGATGTAAGGGATAGAGTCATATTAGAGTCAGCTGTGAATATTTTGGTTCATTGCAAAGTCTGATATCAAAAATACTGTTTGTTAACATTGGTAAATCTGATCACAGATTACAAGCTTTTTTTTTTATTGTCTTTACCTTTTTGAAAGTGTGGGCTGAATAAAAATGTGGACCTGATCAGGATAAGGGAAGGAATCAGTTATGCCACAAACTAAAAGGGATCTAAACCTTTACATTGAGTATTGTAACAGGTCATCCTGAGATATTTTGGATGATTTCATGATTTTATGTAATATCACTAAATCAGGACATGGGATCACACTGCGGGAAAGGGTTGAAAACACAAGTGAGTAATTTGATTAATCCACTGGCAGAAACTACAGGCTTCACTGCGGACATTGAAAGATACTCTATCTGCCTCTGGAATTAAAATATGGAAATGGGTAAATAGGTCATCTTTTTATTGAAAGTAATTTTGACTGACTGTTTTGATATCCGATTAACATGATCCGTTCCACCTCATGGCTTAACAGGTTGCTTAATACAGACATAGAAGTGTTTTCTTCCTCAAACCAGCTTATAGCATTGTATAAAATAATTGTATTTTTTCCTTCACCCACAATCCTCCTAAAAAGCGAGTAATGTGTCATTGACTTTTCTCAGTGCAATTTCTTTGTCTCTGATTATCCTCATAAAATACATCTTTAACAGCATGTAAGTTGGCTTTGGTAACACAAAATAAAATGAAACTAGAATTCAAGGATTTAATTCCCACTTATGTCTGTTCCTTCTTTTGCACCACCAAAAGTTTTCACAGCATATATACAGTATATCTCAAAAGTGAGTAAACCCCTCACATTTTTGCAACTATTTGATTTGATTATATCTTTTCATGTGACAACACTGAAGAAATGACACTTTGCTACAATGTAAAGTAGTGAGTGTACAGCTTGTATAACAGTGTACATTTGCTGCCCCTCAAAATAACTCAACACACAGCCATTAATGTCTAAACCGCTGGCAACAAAAGTGAGTACACCCCTAAGTGAAAATGCCCAAATTGGCCTGAGCACTGACAGGCTGTTCCCCCACCCCTTCAACCTCTGCAGCAATGCTGGCAACACTTATACATCTATTTCCCAAAGACAACCTCTGGATATGACGCTGAGCACGTGCACTCAACTTCTTTGGTTGACCATGGTGAAGCCACAGGAACCTGTCCTGTTAAACCGCTTTATGGTCTTGGCCACTGTGCTGCAGCTCATTTGCAGGGTCTTGGCAATCTTCTTATAGCCTAGTTTTTACAGATACACAAACCAGATAATCTAAATACTTTTTGCTGTTTAAAACTAAATGTATTATGATTTAAAAAGAAGAAACTTGCTGAAAGTGCCTGTATTTGCCCCTTTCTGCTTAAGGTTAGCAAATGGAAGTAGTAATCCCTGAACATTTATATCAGGTCTGTAAAGTCCCCTCTCATCCTCACTGCAGTATTAACCAATCCCCTACCATCCATCTGTCTGTCTCATCTAGGATTCAGCTAAATAATTTTTGAGATGCTTTAGAATTGTATAACTCTTAATAATATTATCTATATTGTTCTATGTTAATATTATCTATATTTAATGTTGCTTTTTTTCTATCACCATACCCTCAACCTTGATCCACAATGAACACCTCTCAACCTCCCCTCAAACTCCATCCTCAATACCCGTCCACAATGAACACCTCGCTAACTCCCATTTTTCTCCATCCACAATAAACACCTCTATACCTCAATCCTCAATAACACATCTCTACCTCTTCACTACCTCGATCCTCAATAATACCTTTCCACCTCTTCACTACCGCCATCCTCAATAACACCTTCCTACCTCTTCACTACCTCCATCCTCAATCAACAACTTTCCACCTCTTCACTACCTCCATCCTCAATCAACAATCTTTCCACCTCGTCACTACCTCATCCTCAATCAACAACCTTTCCACCTCGTCACTACCTCATCCTCAATCAACAACCTTTCTACCTCCTTACTACCTCATCCTCAATCAACACCTTTCTACCTCCTTACTACCTCATCCTCAATCAACACCTTTCTACCTCCTCACTACCTCCATTCCCAATCAACACCTTTCTACCTCTTCACCACCTCCATCCTCAATCAACACCTTTCTACCTCTTCACCACCTCCATCCTCAATCAACACCTTCTTACCTCTTCACCACCTCCATCCTCAATCAACACCTTCTTACCTCTTCACCACCTCCATCCTCAATCAACACCTTCTTACCTCTTCACTACCTCCATCCTCAATCAACACCTTCTTACCTCTTCACTACCTCCATCCTCAATCAACACCTTTCTACCTCTTCACTACCTCCATCCTCAATCAACACCTTTCTACCTCTTCACTACCTCCATCCTCAATCAACACCTTTCTACCTCTTCACTACCTCCATCCTCAAACACCTCTCTACCGCTGTACCACTTCCACACTCAATCCCATCATGTATCCCCCCCATACACCTTTCCCACTTTTCCGTCTTTTCTCCATCTCTTCCCCTAGCCTCTGTCCTGTGTCTGTTGCCACAGACTGTGCCCGCTCTATGGGCATGCGCGCGCGCTTGCCCAGCCTCTTGCACGTGTACATCGGAGAAGCGCTGCACCGTGCTGTGTGACCGGTCGGGCTTGTCGAGCCTGCCCCGTGAGTTCCCCTGTGAGGCGTCCTCCATTAACTTGGACAAGAACAGCCTCAAGTTCCTATCCGAGAGGGCCTTCGGTACCCTGCCCTCCCTCAGATCCCTGTCCCTCGACCACAACAACATCTCTTTCATCACCCCAGGGGCCTTCAAGGTGAGCCGCAGCATCTGCAAAACACCAAATGGCAATCTGCATAGCATTGGGCACAAACACCTAACAAACCCGCACTGTCCATTCTAATCAAAGTCACAATTAGCTTGACAGCATTTGGGTTCATACGGTTCTTTCAGTATCTTTTCTCTTTTTGACTTTCCTTGTTATTCTTTGAATAACATTAAATATTTGATAAACATCTATGACAATTGTTTAGGGTCTGCCAAATCTGGTGGAGCTGAAGATGGCTCACAATGAGTATATCCGTTACCTCCACACCCGCACCTTCACTGGGCTTAAACGTCTGGTCCGACTGGACGTGGCCGACTGTAACCTCTTTAACATGCCAGACCGGATATTCCTAGAAAACTACGCTCTAAAGGAACTCTTCTGCTTCCAAAATAACTTCCGGAGGATTCCAGGAGCACTGCGGGGAATGGAGAACCTAACTCATGTCTATCTGGAGAGGAATAAGATTGAGGCGGTGGCATATAACTCTCTCCTCGGTCTGGGGAACCTCAGGTAGTTAGCTTGTACCTAAAATAGAGAAAGAAAAGGCGGACTTTCACTGTTTTTGCTGTTTTCTCCAAGACGTTCTTTTAACATTTCAGCCATTTTGATCTTTATCAGGCAGGCTTTTGTTTACTTTCCCTACAAAATTCTGAACAACCAAATCTTTACTAAACATGACTTTTTAATCCAAATTGGTTCAAAACATCAATAAGATTAAAACAATATAACTGGCATTAACTATTGACAAAGATCTTGGGTAACAGCAAACAGTGAACCAACATCTCTTTCTCTTCTAACAGGGTATATCCCATTCTGAGCTGATGTGTATAATCACACTTCCCATTTCCAAAACCGATCAGATACCTGAACCTCCAGGAGAATAGGATCAACGTAATCCACGACCAGTCATTCCAGGATTTATTGCGCCTGGAGAACTTCTACCTCAACGACAACCTGCTGTCCGAGCTGCCCAAGGTTGCCTTCAAGGGCCTTTGGCGTCTCAAGATGCTCAACCTGGGAGGAAACCTGCTCACCAATGTCTCCAGGACCTGGTTCAGCGACCTAGTGGAGCTGGAGGTTCTCTACCTGGACCGCAACCGTCTGGTCTACATCGAGGAGGGCTCCTTCGAGAACCTGACCAGCCTCATCACCCTCCACCTGAACAGCAACAACCTCAGCTCACTACCCTTCTCCGTCTTCCAGCCCGTCTACTTCATCGGACGCCTCTACCTCTTCAGGAACCCGTGGGAGTGCGACTGCTCTCTGGAGTATCTGAAGGAGTGGATGGAGAGTTATAAGCTGGTCCGGGACATCCCCTGCGCCTCCCCGTCCTCGGTGGCGGGACTGGATTTGAGCGAGGTCGTCTATGCCAGGGTGAATGGATCCTGCATTGACCCCGGGGAGCTGAACCTGACCACAGCGCAGTCAGAGATCCTCTCCACGACGGAGAACCGTTTCAACAGCCTGATTTCCAAGCTGCTGCAGCAGGAACTGAGGGACGAGGTGGGGAACGGGATGGAGAGCCTGAGGAACGGGACCCTGCTGGATTCTGCAGAGGGACTTGGCAGCGGGGTCGAACGGGTGGTCGCCAGCCCAACACTGGTCTCATTTTTGGTGGTGTGTCGTGTCTTGTGGAAGGTGATTGGTGGTGTTTTCCCGTTTGGACATGTGACTGGCACCTGACGGGTTGATCGAACAGGCAGTTCTTTACAGAAACATTGTTATGCACGGAGGATACTACAGTCAGTCTTGTTTGGACATTTGAGTGTCTGGCTGTCTACTGGGCTGTCGTGTGGAGTGAGTTGCCTTGCCGGGTTCCTCTTTGAATGACCGGAAACTAAAAGAATGACATGCACACGGGTTGCCCTAAGAGGGTGGATCATACGAAACATCAACCTGCTTGATGGTTTATTGATAGGTTAACATTTCTATCATGCCAAAACCTTTTCAATAACCGCTACAATCACAACACAGGTTTGTCTTGTGCTATGCATGCAGTGTTTTTGTGGTTCAGATTTCCATACCTACCTTGTGTGTTGTGTAACATTCTCTAACCAATGATAACGTACATCCATAATCTATTACAGTGCTGGCCAACTCTGTTCCTGCAGATCTACTATCCTGTAGGTTTTCTCTTCAGCCTCATTTGTGACTAACCTGAGTCTGCTTTTCATCCAACTAATAATTAGAATCAGGTGTGCTGAATAAGAGTTGGAGAGAAAATCTACAGGACAGTAGATTTCCAGGAACAGGGTTGGCCAGCCCTGATCTATTATAATCAGAACATGTGTTCCTCTTAACATAATTTTCTTTTTAATGTAAATGTGTAAGTGCTGACAGGTCCTCATAAGCGCCTGTATAAACTCCAGACAGATGTCTCCCACGCTCTGTCTCCCACCTCGTTCTTGTTTCATTCGTTGTTCTCACTAAATATGTAGTCTGTGCATCTTAAAAAATATACATAATCTCCCTAGTGTACGCCTCTTTGCCCTGTAAGCCTCAGCAGTCTAAAGTAATGTAATGGAGGGTGTCTGTCAATGCGTTCGGTTCAGACCACATTTCCCCAGTTGGCATGCTGCACATCTTGTTCAGTCAGTAAGGGAAGAGAGCAGAAGGACTAATGGACTGCATGGGATTAGATCTACGGCCCGGTTTTGGGTAACATGGCAACTAAGTGACGCGTTTGTCCGGAGTATAGTAAATGTGCTGTAGTTTATATGGACGTACATATTTATACATCATATTTGAAGTGTCCTGCTTCGTTCATTAAAATATGTAAAATGATGCCTCATGCAACGTGTGCTAAATCAGCTTAGCATTCTGAAACTGTAATTAGTGTAAGGTTGGGCAATCGCGTGTTAACATGGCTGTCTAAGCGGCTGCCTGTTGCACACAAACCACTGCAGCCATGGGTTTGAATCCGGCCCTCTGCTCTGTCCAATAAAGTATAAATAGCACTGTATAGAATACTGCACGTTTAGTATTATAGGGTTTGAACTTTGACCATGATCTGCTAAATCTGTCCTTATAGACTAGAGGTGTTGACCCATGGAATGAATCCTGTTTTTTCTGGGGCCAGGGGCTGTTGCCAACATTGGGAAAGTGGCGGCCCATGGCTTTGGGGGGGGGGGGGGCACTGATGGTATTAATATCAATGTTGTCCATAAGTGAGAGGGCCCAGACATATCTTTTCAGGGCGCCACGGGATTCCTGGTAACAGCCCTGTTCGGGGCTCTCGTGCCATTACCGTTCAATGTAGGATTTGCACCAGGAATGTGTGTTACACGTATGTGCAAAGATGGGGATGAGTGTTACACGTATGTGCAAAGATGGGGATGAGTGTTACACGTATGTGCAAAGATGGGGATGAGTGTTACACCTCTGGGCTAAAATGGGATGTGTGTTACCTCTGGGCAACGACAGGGATGAGTGTTACACCTCTGGGCTAAGATACAGAAGACAATGCAAGGCCACGATGTCATATTACACATTACATTGCTGCAATTTTCATTATGTATGTCGGTCACATTATTTAATGCGTTAAAGTACTGTTCACGGTATTAAAGGATTATAATGTTTAAATGTTGGTATTCTTTCTTTTCAATGCTAACCGATGAGAAAGAGGGATGACGTTGACATTTTCTGAGTTGTAACTGATGCAAGGCCACTGCGCTGAAAACAGATGGGGAGTAACTTATTCACATGCTAGTTAATACCACTGATGAAAGAAATAAAAAATGTTCTCTCTGCACGCAGTTTGAATTAGAGTTAAAGGTTGATTTGCAAGCCTGTGCTGACCAGGGTTAGCACACTGACTGAACGTCTATAGGAATAGCATGTCAGCTCTTCGTAAAAATCATTTGCATTTTGTCCTAATAGTAAGTAAAAACGTCTGAACGCAGAAATCTAAAAACGGTACCTATACGTTAATCTGACTGTTGAGAAAAGTGACTTAAAAAAAATAAACATTGAACACATGTTTGCAAAGACAAGAGGCAGACCCAGGTTACTTTTTCCAACACATAAAAGGAAATATATTTAAAAAAAACTTTGTGCTGAAGAACTTGATTTCATAGTATTTTACACTGGGGCAGTCATAGCATCCATCATATTTCATGTACATGTTATTCAGATGCAGCAACTGCCTCCCCTTCCTTGCCAAAGCCTTCACCTTACAAGGTGTGCACATTTCATACAGTCAGGACAGTTGCAGAATACAAATTAGTGTTGATTAAACTTGAAACATTAATACTTTCAGACAACACATTTCTGAAATGGCAAATCGAGAACCAGAGTTGTAATTTGACCCTCTTCCCCTCTTGATTTCGTGAAGTATGAAATTGTAATTTTTTTATTATTATTATTTTTTACAAGTACATCAATCTCGCTACCATGGTCCAAAAAAAAATCTTTGTTTTTAGAAATGTTGTCTGAAATATCAAGGGATGTGCATAGGTGTAAACGTTTTTTTTCGTGGTTGTTATTTTGGCTCCCCTTGCTTCGCTCGGTCAGCAGAGCGTTCCTGGTGGTGGAATGTTGGTTTGGGAGCAGGTAGCAGCAAAACACTGACAGACTGACTGACCGAAAGACGGCATGAAAGCTTGCAAATGTCCAACATGCATGAGATTTCATTAAAATCTCTAAAACATTTACGAATTCATTTAGAAGAGACAGTATTTTGCAGAGGTGAGAGGGGATGGGTGGCTATAATGACATTTAAAATGAAGCAAGATAGAACTGATCTATGAGATTAATAAGGAGAGTGATGTGAATGAAGTACACTATGATAAAACAGAGTTAAAAAGTAACAGATGAATAAGGAGGTGTGGAGAGGAGATACAGGTGCTGTGGGGATTTGTTGTCCTCTCTTAAATCTTCCCAGAAACAAAGAATGGAACCAAACCCAATAATAGCATTTTGCAGTGCAGGCAAAGAACTACAACATCCATGAGAGGTGATGTAAGGGGGGGGGGGGTGCAGAGCACTACAAGGGATGGAAAAACAGTACTGTCTCTTTAAAACAAACATAAAAATGTCACCTCCTAGCTAATACAGACATGACAATATTTATTTGTTTCTTTCTTTACACAACACTATGGCTAGGTAGTCTGTAAGGGCAGAGATATTTGCTGCTGCAGGTCATTTGCAGTTCACAGAGGATTTCGATTGGCTGCTGAAGGTCACGTGCAGTACAAAGAGGTTTCTGATTGGTTGAGGTGCTTTTCTTTTCCGAAGGAATGATGGAAGTTTTTGCAGAGATGCATTGCCGGCGGACGGGAAAGGAGGAAGGGAAGGGGAGAGGAAGGAGCAGGGAGGAGAGGAGCAATCAGACGCCAGAGAGGAGATCAAGTGGACCCAGTAGGACACAGGGTGTACCAGAGAAAACAGAGAGAAGGGCCATGTGTTCCATCTTATCTTCAGTAGACCCAGGACACAGGGACCCATTGTCCTCAGTTGAAACAGGGACCCAATGTCCTTAACAGACCAAGGACCCAGGGACCCAATCTCCACAGTAGACCTAGGACCCAATGTCTTCAGTAAACCCAGGATCCAACTGTCCTCAGCTAGAACCAGGGCCCGACTGTCCTCAGTAGACCCAGGACACAGGGACCCACTGTGCAGTGGTACAGACCAAGTCGATAGCCTCCTCTAGGTGTCGAATGGTCTCATCTATCTCATTGTTGATGATGGTCTGGTCAAAGTAATGGGCATAGGTCTTTTGCAGAACCTCTGACTCCTTCTGAAGACGCTGTAAGGACTCATCCTACAGAGAGAGAGAGTGGGGAGGGGCATGTGTCAGAGACAGGTATCACGTGCCATCCAAGTGCCATATCTTAATTTTTACTAAAGCGGGAAATTTCATCTGCAGCATCTGGTAATGTCAATATTTATGAGGATTAAAATTAATTGCATTTGTTTGTGAGATTTTTTGGCTGGTACAAAACATATTTTGAAAAAAAACTGGAATACACAACATCCTTGCGTTTCCTGCCAACAACGGGATGATCAAGTTAAAATATTCGTTATCTGTGAATTAATCTGACAGAAAAAGAGTTCAGGGTGGGTGAGTGGGCATTCAGGACAGCGTAGACCTGGCGTTGAGGTTGGACACGTCAACCTTTACTGAGAGAGAGGAGACTCATAGGATACGGACAGGAGACAGGAAAGAGACTCAGATGAGACAGACAGGAGACAGGGAGGAGACTCAGAAGAGACTGGACAGGAGACAGGGAGGAGATTCAGAGGAGACGGACAGGAGACAGGAAAGAGACTCAGATGAGACAGACAGGAGACAGGGAGGAGACTCAGAAGAGACTGGACAGGAGACAGGGAGGAGATTCAGAGGAGACGGACAGGAGACAGGGAGGAGACTCAGAGGAGACCAAGAGAGGCAGAAAGGAGACGTGTTACTGATGTGATACACAGCACCACACAGTGGAGTGGAGGACATGTAGAGCCCCTGACTAGAGCTGGGCCAGCACCTAATGTACTCATACTTACTGGCAGCTTCCTGCACCACTTGGGGAGCTGAGACCAATGTAACGGAACGCAGGAGAAATGGGAAAAACAAAAGCTCACGCATGGCATGCAAGATGAAGAAGTAAAGACAGGGCTGACAGAAGTGAACAGGTGAGAGGTTCTAGCTGTGTCACGTCAGAACCAACAACAGTGCGTACGTGTGTCTTACCTCATTGATACCCGGGGTGATGGTTGGCGCGGCAATGAAAACCACGTAGGGAGCAAATTCCGCTGTCCGCAGGACCTTCAGGGCCTAAAGGAGAAGAGGTTAAAGGTCAACCGGTTATTGTGGGTGTGTGACCGGGTATTCTGCCTGAGAAGGTGCTCGGCTGTCTGTCACCCACACGGCAATACACATAGATCTTTCAGCTTGTTCTAGACACCCACACACACACACACCCACCCACACACACACACACAGGTTTTTCTATTCATGAGGGGCCATTAGACCTAACCCTGACCATGTTCCCTTTTCCCCCAGCCCAACACCTAACCCTTATCACACCCTAACCTTAACCTGAATATCTTTACCAAGCCCTAATGCCTAAACCTAGCAAGCAATGCCTAAACATAAAAGAAATCCCAATTTCAATACTATTTTTCCCTTTAACCAAAAACCCCTAAGCCGGAAAACACGGCCCCCCCCTTTTTCAGGTTCTATCATCTTTTGTGGGGTCCCCACACACACACCTGTGGCTCCACGTCCAGTATGGAGATGAGTCCCTGCTGGTGGATCTTGCGGATGGTCTCAAGCCGCGTGCCGTACATGGCGTCCTCGTGACTACCGTACTCCAGGTAGTCGTTGTTGCTGATGTCCTGCATCATCTGGTCATGGGACACGAAGTAGTAGTTCTTCCCGTTCTCCTCATCCTTCTTAGGAAGTCTAGTCGTGTCTGGCGAAAGAAGAAATAGGAGGTGGGAGGAGCAGAGAAAAAGGCGGGTGGGCAAGAGAGAAGGACCGTCGCAAAGAAGAAAGTCCCTCGGAGTGTGTTATCCGTGGAAGACAGGCAAATCTGGGTGCGTGCATGTGTGCGTGCGTGTGTGCGTGCGTGCGTGCATGCGTGCGTGCATGCGTGCGTGCATGCGTGCGTGCATGTGTGCGTGCATGTGTTTGGATGCATGCTTGTATGTGTCTTACGTGGGATGGGGTAGGCAAATCTGTCAGGGTGTTTTGTGATGAGGGTGTTCTTGATGTGTCTTCTGCCCACCCCATGGGCACCTGTCAAAGGCAAAGCAGTCAGTCAAGAGTCATAGACAAGCATGTTACGTAGTGCCCTCAGCCCACGCATAACTGGAAAATGTATACTAGTATAGACTTACCTAACAGGACTAGTGTTTTCCTCTTGAAAGCAGGCAGTTTCACCACCTCTTCATAGGTGACCAGATCTAGTTGGTCGAAAACTGGAGAAGTGGATGGAGAGAGAGAGAACCGTGAGACACGGTTGCCAACAGACTAAGCTGGCACAACACAGGAGCTTCACTGCTATAACAAAGACGAAAAGCCAGGCACAGGTTGTTGATGGAGACCACACTGTTTGAACACTCAACAACACCACAACATCTGGGAATAACAAAGACAAGGTGGCTGAAAACGCACACAGGCTAAACCATGAGATGAAGGGTTCGACAATTTGGCCCAGACAGTCAGTGACAGTGGAGAGGTTATTAACTATGATGTTACAGGTAATGAAAGTGGGCTGAACCTATTGTTTGGTGACCTTTGTGTCCTTAGAGTTGACACTGTCAAATTAACATGGCTAAACATGAGATGTCTGTTTTTATAACCCAGTCAAAAGCCCTAATCCACTGAGACAAAGGAGAGACTTGATTTTAGAAATTCTTTAAAGCTAGAGAGATGTTCTCAGAATATCTTTCATCATAACAATGTTGTCATTGAATGGATGAATAGGAGAGATTAATGAGATGGAGGAGAAAATAGCATAGTAGAACAGTAGAACACAACAGAAAACAAAAAGGCACAGCTAGACAGAGCTGAGCAGTAGAATATAGAAGGAAGAAGTGTAACACAGTACAGACAAAGTAGGTCAGAGTGCTGAACAGAGTAGGACAGAGTAATGGACAAAGTACTAGATGGATTACTGTATGGAGAAAGACAGTACGGCACAGAATAGACAGAATAATGGACAGACTACAACAGAGTAACGGACAAAGTACTAGATGGAGTACTGTACAGAGTAGGCCAAAGAACTGTACAATGTACGACAGAGTAATGGACAAAATACTAGATAGAGGACAGATTACTGCACAGAGTTATAGACAGAGTAAGAGACAGAGATGGACAGACTAGGGGACAGAGTAAGTAAAAGAGTAGGGGACAGACTAGGGGACAGAGTAATGGACACTCCTTGGTGTCTATAAAGCATGTAGTATAGAGCATGTATCTTCCTTACCCAACCTACAGTGCACATTTAACCTTTAATGTAACATGAAACTACCAGCTGTGCGTGTGTGTGTGTGTGTGTGTGTGTGAGTGTGTGTGTGTGTGTGCGCCAGACTGTGTGTGAGAAATGGGAAACACAACTCCCTGTGCACTATGTACTCTCTCTGGAATAGAATAGTCTCTTCTGCCTCATCCCTATCTTCCTCTCTCTCGCCCCTTCCTCAGTCTCCCACGCCCCTCTCCCTCTGTCTGTCATCCTTTCATCTCCCCCTTCCCTCTTTCTATTTTTCAAGCTTGAGGAAGAATCACTCATCCTGCTTCCTTTGCCACCATATTTCTTACCAACTGTATACAGTGGGGAGAACAAGTATTTGATACACTGCCGACTTTTGCACGTTTTCCTACTTACAAAGCATGTAGAGGTCTGTAATTTTTTATCATAGGTACTCTTCAACTGTGAGATGGAATCCAAAACAAAAATCCAGAAAATCACATTGTATGTTTTTGTTATAATTAATTTGCATTTTATTGTATGACAAGTATTTGATCACCTACCAACCAGTAAGAATTCCGGCTCTAACAGACCTGTTAGTTTTTCTTTAAGAAGCCCTCCTGTTCTCCACTCATTACCTGTATTAACTGCACCTGTTTGAACTCGTTACCTGTATAAAAGACACCTGTCCACACACTCAATCAAACAGACTCCAACCTCTCCACAATGGCCAAGACCAGAGAGCTGTGTAAGGACATCAGAGATAAAATTGTAGACCTGCATAAGGCTGGGATGGGCTACAGGACAATAGGCAAGCAGCTTGGTGAGAAGGCAACAACTGTTGGCTCAATTATTAGAAAATGGAAGAAGTTCAAGACGGTCAATCTCCCTCGGTCTGGGGCTTCATGCAAGATCTCACCTCGTGGGGCATCAATGATCCTGAGGAAGGTGAGGGAAAAGCCCAGAACTACAAGGCAGGACCTGGTCAATGACCTGAATAGAGCTGGGACCACAGTCTCAAAGAAAACCATTAGTAACACACTACGCTGTCATTGATTAAAATCCTGCAGCGCACGCAAGGTCCCCCTGCTCAAGCCAGCGCATGTCCAGGCCCGTCTGAAGTTTGCCAATGACCATCTGGATGATCCAGAGGAGGAATGGGAGAAGGCCATGTGGTCTGATGAGACAAAAATAGAGCTTTTTGGTCTAAACTCCACTCGCCGTGTTTGGAGGAAGAAGAAGGATAAGAACAACCCCAAGAACACCATCCCAACCATGAAGCATGGCGGTGGAAACATCATTCTTTGGGGATGCTTGTCTGCAAAGGGGACAGGATGACTGCACCGTATTGAGGGGAGGATGGATGGGGCCATGTATCGCGAGATCTTGGCCAACAACCTCCTTCCCTCAGTAAGAGCATCGAAGATGGGTCGTGGCTGGGTCTTCCAGCATGACAACGACCCGAAACACACAGCCAGGGCAACTAAGGAGTGGCTCTGTAAGAAGCATCTCAAGGTCCTGGAGTGGCCTAGCCAGTCTCCAGACCTGAACCCAACAGAAAATCTATGGAGGGAGTATTGCACAGTGACAGCCCCGAAACCTGAAGGATCTGGAGAAGGTCTGTATGGAGGAGTGGGCCAAAATCCCTGCTGCAGTGTGTGCAAACCTGGTCAAGAACTACAGGAAATGTATGATCTCTGTAATAGCAAAAAAGGTTTCTGTACCGAATATTAAGTTCTGCTTTTCTGATGTATCAAATACATATGTCATGCAATAAAATGCAAATTAATTACTTAAAAATCATACAATGTGATTTTCTGGATTTAGATTCCGTCACTCACAGTTGAAGAGTACCTATGATAAAAATTACAGACTTCTACATGCTTTGTAAGTGGGAAAACCTGCAAAATCGGCAGTGTATCAAATACTTGTTCTCCCCACTCGGAAGCATGGTGGTGGCAGCATCATGTTATGGGGATGCTTTTCAGCAGTAGGAACTGAGAGTCTGGTTAAGACTTAGGGAAGGAGGGATAGAGAAAAATTCAAAGAGGTCCTTGAAGAAAATCTGAACACAAGAAATCAGACTGGGTGGAGATTTATGTTTCTGAAATACAATGACCCAAAGCCCTGAGCCAAAACAACGCTGGAGTGACTTTGGGGAAAAAACCTGTATAAGTCCTTTTCTGGCCTAGTCAAAGCCCAGACTTCAGTCTAACTGAGAATAATATGGAAAGAGTTAAAAAGCAAAGGTGCCTTTACAAAATATTAACTAAAGGGGGTAAATACTTCAATCCATTTTCTCTTTTGTATTTGTAATTAATTTAGAGCAATTTGTAGGTTTGATTTTCACTTTGACACTATGGTATTTTTTGTAATTTTCAGTGGAAAAAAAACATTAAGTCTATTCTAATATATTGTTGTTACACAATAAAACGTGGGTAAGTCCAAGTAAGTCCAATACTTTTGAGAGGCACAGTATACAGTGGATTCAGACAGTATTCAAACCCCTTGACTTCTCCCATTTTCTCCATTACAGCTCTATTCTCAAATGCATTAAATATATTTTTGTCTACATCAATCTACAGACAGGTAATATGTGTAAGTTGAAAAAAATACATTGAATTGATTTTAGAATATGGCTCTAATGTAAATAAATGTGGGAAAAAATGAAGGTATCTGAATACTGCGTGTGTGTAAATATATACAATATATATTTATATCAAATAATTTATCCAAACACACATTCATACAGTATATATAGATATATACAGTATCTTAGTATTTTCTTGACAGGACAGTTCGGCAGCAGAGGTTAGGGAGACAGGCATGTACAGCGAGACAGAGAGGATAGGCAGACGGCAGACCCCTTTCGCTAGGGGCACTTCTGTTATTGGCTGAAATGTGTCCTTGAACTTGTGGTGACCTTCAACCTTGGGAGAAATGTGTCACAGAGATATTAAATAGGGACTATTTTTAGGGACAGATGTATTGTATTACCATACAACTAACTTGATTTGAAACACACAACACCAAAATAAACAAAACCTTTGGGTAAAAACACACACAAACACTATATTCTTTTGTTTTGTGCTGGATGCCTGTTGCTCAGAGCAACAGAAACAAAACAGAAAGCTTGGGAATGACAGACGGTAAACTAAAGAGTAAAGGATAATGCAGTAAAAAAGATGAGAGAAAGACAGAAGGAGAGGAGAAAGAAAGAGAGATATAGAGCCAGACCAAACCTAAAGAGTTGTTAGCTATCCAGCTATTGTCACCGGTTGTTACTTACATGCACAGAGGCCATTTGGAGGGGGACAGCGTGAGAGATGAACAGGGTCATATGGGTCAGTTAAACAACAATATAGCAGTTACCAATCATACTGCAAAACAACATTACCAATCACACTGCAAATCAACATTACCAATCACACTGCAAATCAACATTTCCAATCACACTGCAAATCAGCATTACCAATCACACTGCAAATGAGCATTACCAATCACACTGCAAAACAACATTACCAATCACATTGTAACATAACATTACCAATCAAACTGCAATACAACATTACCAGTAACACTGCAAAACAACCTTACCGATCACACTGCAATACATCATTACCTATCACACTGCAAATACAACATTAACGATCACACTGCAATACAACATAAAAAAAACAGCAATAGCTAGATGGTTAGACTGCTGTACATTAGTCATCCAAAGAAGGACACTGATTACAGAGACTTCACTTTTTTGGGATGAAATTTGAAACCCGGAGCCTTTTTCTTTCTGAGTGAGTTTTATGCATTACTGAGTGAGGAGATAAAAGTGGGAGAGAGTGCGTTCCTAGAGAAGTGTTGTCCGCTTCCCCTCAGACTGTATACCACCCATGGCCAAGCAATCCATCCTCTTGAAGAGAAGGGAAGGATGGAAGCAGATTTTGAGAACGACAACAAGGCCTACAATGATAGGCCTAATAGGAACACGCTGCTAGCTATCTACCACATCACTGTGTCCACTCACTGTTACAGGGTCCACACGACATTCAGAATGTATCTACCACATCACTGTGTCCACTCACTGTTACAGGGTCCACACGACATTCAGAATGTATCTACCACATCACTGTGTCCACTCACTGTTACAGGGTCCACACGACATTCAGAATGTATCTACCACATCACTGTGTCCACTCACTGTTACAGGGTCCACATGACATTCAGAATGTATCTACCACATCACTGTGTCCACTCACTGTTACAGGGTCCACACGACATTCAGAATGTATCTACCACATCACTGTGTCCACTCACTGTTACAGGGTCCACACGACATTCAGAATGTATCTACCACATCACTGTGTCCACTCACTGTTACAGGGTCCACATGACATTCAGAATGTATCTACCACATCACTGTGTCCACTCACTGTTACAGGGTCCACATGACATTCAGAATGTATCTACCACATCACTGTGTCCACTCACTGTTACAGGGTCCACACGACATTCAGAGTGTATCTACCACATCACTGTGTCCACTCACTGTTACAGGGTCCACATGACATTCAGAATGTATCTACCACATCACTGTGTCCACTCACTGTTACAGGGTCCACACGACATTCAGAATGTAGCCATGCAAAGAAAACTGACTGGGTCAGACCGGCGGAAGCATTTTAAATGACTGGGCGATCAGTATATAAACATGCTTTTAAACATGTTTAGTTAGCAAAAGTCGCAATTTCTTTTTAAACATGCTGCCCACACCGCTACACAAATAATAAATGTTGTACTTTAGCACTTCCCACCCTGTTATGACACTTATCACTCTCAACCAAGAAGTCCTGTCGTGTAGAATCGTTTATGCGCCAGAAGGAAAGCACTCTCCGGCCTAACTCAACTGACCTCACAGGTGCCCAAGCCGCCACAAGGAGTCAGTAGAGTGCAACGAGACAAGGAAACCATTGGCGCAGCTAACTGCTAGGCAGTGACTTCACCGCATAGCCATTCAGGGGTCCACGGCTCCATGTTTGCAAATAAGGTTGGTTGAGAAATAAGGTGGTTGAGGGGCTGCTTTGGGAGGAGCCCGATGTACAGTCAGTAGTGGTCTGGTGCAGTGCTAATCTAATGTATATCTATGTGCCGTCACAGGTATACTTGATCTGCTGATCACACCACAGTTAGATAACAGACATGCTGTGTCTGACTGTGTCTTTGGTAGAAGGACAGTGTCTTTGGTAGAGGGACAGTGTCTTTGGTAGAGGGACAGTGTCTTCGGTAGAGGGACAGTGTCTTCGGAAACTCCCTCCCTGTAACTCAGACTCACACAAACACACACACCCTGACCAACTCGCGCACACACCCTGACCAACTCGCGCACACACCCTGACCAACTCGCGCACACACCCTGACCAACTCGCGCACACACCCTGACCAACTCGCGCACACACCCTGACCAACTCGCACACACACCCTGACCAACTCGCACACACACCCTGACCAACTCGCACACACACCCTGACCAACTCGCACACACACCCTGACCAACTCGCACACACACCCTGACCAACTCGCACACACACCCTGACCAACTTGCATACTGCACACCCACCCTCATATTTGCTCCAGGGAACCAGGTCTCCCTGCTATTTCTGTCATGACAGTGTCACTGGAGCCAGCGGAGGTTGCCTGGTTCTGTTACCCTGAAACCCCTCCCTGGCCCGATTCTCTGACCGCCCCCTGTCTGACCCAGGCCACCATCTCACACATACCTTGCAGTAACTGCTGTGTCTGTTTCATGTCTACCTTATTGTCAGAGTCTGCGCATGTCATTGACAGTGTTTGTGTTTGAGGGGGGGGGGCATTGTGTGTGTTGGTACTGTGTGTGTGTGGGTGGGCATTTTGTGTGTGTGTGAGGGGGGTGCATTGTGTGTGTTGGTACTGTGTGTGTGTGGGTGGGCATTTTGTGTGTGTGTGAGGGGGGGGCATTGTGTGTGTTGGTACTGTGTGTGTGGGGGCATTGTGTGTGTGTGTGTGTGTGGGGGGCATTGTGTGTGTGTGTGTGTGGGGGGGGCATCGTGTGTGTTGGTACTGTGTGTGGGGGCGGGGGCATCATGTGTGTTGGTACTGAGTGTGTGTGGGGGGGCATTGTGTGTGTGTGTGTGTGGGGGCACTGTGTGTGTGTGTGTGTGTGTGGGGGGGGGGGGGGGGGCATTGTGTGTGTGTGTGTGTGTGGGGGGGGCATTGTGTGTGTGAGGATTTGTGTGTGTACCTGCGTTGTGCTTGGCCAGGTACTTGTCTTTGTACTGCTTCTTCTTCTTGCCGAACCAGGTACAGCTGGCCTGCTGCTCCTGCTTGGTCTTCTCCATGGCGATACACGCTACACGCCTGCACACAATATACACAGTCACAACTAATACACACAGTCACAACTAATGCACAATATACACAGTCACAACTAATACACACACAGTCACAACTAATGCACACACAGTCACAACTAATACACACACAGTCACAACTAATACACAATATACACAGTCACAACTAATACACACAGAGTCACAACTAATACACACACAGTCACAACTAATACACAATATACACAGTCACAACTAATACACACAGAGTCACAACTAATACACAATACACACAGTCACAACTAATACGCACACAGTCACAACTAATACACACCAGGTCACAACTAATACACACACAGTCACAACTAATACACAATACACACAGTCACAACTAATACAAAATATTCCCAGTCACAACTAACACACAGTCACAACTAACACATACAGAGACAATATAATGTCACAACTAACACAAACACAGTCACAACTAACACACACAGAGACAATATACACAGTCACAACTAACACACACACAGTCACAACTAACACACACAGGCAACTACACACATCTGAACTAACACCCATTGGGGAGCTGTATTCTAGTGTAGCAGTCTAAGTTCCCGTCTTCGGACCACGTGTTTGCCGGTAGTTATACTCTGAATGGTTCTGTCCAGAGCCGGGTTCTATTGCGTTACGTCATCCTCACCATTCCTGGAGCTCTGGTGAGGGGATGAGGCCCGCCGTGGCGTTCTTGGTGTTCTCCAGCTTGCCCTGCCACCAGTTGTGGTCATCTTTACTGATGATCTGGATGATGTCACCCACCCGGAAGCGAATTCCGGCCTCTTTGCAGGGTATGAGGTCATCTCTGGAGGGGTCATACTCAAACTGGGCCCTCACATAGATCTGAGACACACACACAGGGGTCAGAGGTTAGATGTGAAGTTGGATGAGGGTGAATCAGCCACTGATAATGTAGGGAAAAGGGAGATGTGTAGAGCGAGAGAGAGATAGAAAGAGAAAGCAGTTGTGTGTACGAGATGAGATGGGCAGTATTTCCTGTGACATCTCGTTGCAAAGTTTTAGTAGACTATTGGGTTGCCAGGTTGGAGTGGTTGCGCAGACTATTGGGTTGCCAGTTTTGAGTAGTTGTGCAGGCTAATGAGTTGCCAGGTTGGAAACCTGGAGAGGGAAGAGTGGCGTGTGGCTGTGCAAACTAACATGGTTGCCAGATTGGAGTGCATTCCCCATTGGCAAATCTACTTCACATGAGACACTCAAACAAAATGCAATAAATCACTATGCAATACATTTTCGTGTTGCGAGTTTGAACATCTTTCACGTTGCCAGTTTGAACATCTTTGTATCTCCGTGTTCATATGATCCCAACACATTGGAAAATCAGAAGAGAACTCAAGTTCTTAAACGAGTCAGTTTCCAGCAAGAGGCTGAACACTGACAAAAATCGCACAGATATCATTAACACGGGCCTGTCGGTTTAAGAATCTGCCATCCAACTCCACCTGCAGTTTCCAACGACTGATGCAGTGTCCCTTTAAGAGTTGTGTTGGCTACTGGAAGCCTGACCAAATAAGTTGTGCAGGGCAATAAAAGTGATTTAATATTCTGAGAAGCTTTTTGAGGCCTTGCAACAACACACTTCGTATACAGTAACATTAATGAATGAAAAGAGAATGTCCAGGTTTTAGAACAGCTGCCATGTTACGGCCTTTCATCTCAGAACAGTGATGGTGTATTAGGAGATGACAAGTTCCTGATGGAATTAATTGCGGGACACACGCAGGCATTGTAGTGTTAGTTGTCTGAGATTGTCCTGTATGAGATGTCGTATCTCGGGGTAAGATTATCCTGTATGAGATGCCGTATCTCGGAGTAAGATTGTCCTGTATGAGATGCCGTATCTCTGATTAAGATTGCCCTGCATGAGATGTTGTTTGTCTGAATTAGATTGTCCTCTATTAGATGCTGTTTGTCTGAGTTAGATTGTCCAGTATGAGATGCTGTTTGTCTGAGTTAGATTGTCCTGCATGAGATGCTTTTTGTCTGAGTTAGATTGTCCTGCATGAGATGCTTTTTGTCTGAGTTAGATTGTCCAGTATGAGATGCTGTTTGTCTGAGTTAGATTGTCCAGTATGAGATGCTGTTTGTCTGAGTTAGATTGTCCAGTATGAGATGCTGTTTGTTTACATGACTGTTGTTATTTCAGTCATATAAGGCAACAGTTCTCAGACCTCTCCTCCAGGACCCCCAGGCAGCTCACAATGTTCTTATAGTCCTAAACTAGCACACCTGATACACTGATTGAGGGCTTGATGATTACTAGACATGTTGAATTAGGTGGGCTAGCTATAGAATAGTTGGAACAGATGGAAAAAACGTGAGTCCCCGGCATGAGGATTGACATCTACTGATCTACTGAAGGGAATAACTACAGTTCAGCCATGTAGATAAAACATTCCTAGGAGGACTGTTGTTTTATCCATATGGTGCAGCACAATGGAGGCTACATGACATCTTACCTTGATGGACATTTTATCCTTGATTGGAGGTCTGGGTACGACCATCTAGGATGTGAAAGCATCACACACGTCATGCAGTAAAACGGCCACGAGGTGTAACGGGGGTACGGAGACTGTTACGGGGGGAATGGAGACCGTAACGGGGAGGACGGAGAGTGTAACGGGGGGAATGGAGACCGTAATGGAGGTCAGAGAGAGTTACGGGGGGAATGGAGACCGTAATGGAGGTCAGAGAGAGTTACGGGGGGAATGGAGACCGTAACGGGGAGGACGGAGAGTGTTACGGGGGGGGATGGAGACCGTAACGGGGGGGACGGAGAGTATTACAAGGGGAATGGAGACCATAATGGGGGACAGAGAGAGTTACAGGGGGATTAGAGACCATAACGGGGGACAGAGAGTGTTACAGAGGAATGTAGATAGTAACAGGGGGGATGGAGACTGTTACAGGGGAATGGAGACAGTAACAGGGGGGATGGAGACAGTAACAGGGGGGATGGAGACAGTAACAGGGGGAATGGAGACAGTAACAGGGGGGATGGAGACAGTAACAGGGGGGATGGAGACAGTAACAGGGGGGATGGAGACAGTAACAGGGGGGATGGAGACAGTAACAGGGGGGATGGAGACAGTAACAGGGGGGATGGAGACAGTAACGGGGGGATAGAGACAGTAACAGGGGGGATGGAGACAGTAACAGGGGGGATGGAGACAGTAACAGGGGGGATGGAGACAGTAACAGGGGGGATGGAGACAGTAACGGGGGGATAGAGACAGTAACAGGGGGGATGGAGACAGTAACAGGGGGATGGAGACAGTAACAGGGGGGATGGAGACAGTAACAGGGGGAATGGAGACAGTAACAGGGGGAATGGAGACAGTAACAGGGGGGATGGAGACAGTAACGGGGGGATAGAGACAGTAACAGGGGGGATGGAGACAGTAACAGGGGGGATGGAGACAGTAACAGGGGGGATGGAGACAGTAACAGGGGGGATGGAGACAGTAACAGGGGGGATGGAGACAGTAACAGGGGGGATGGAGACAGTAACAGGGGGGATGGAGACAGTAACAGGGGGAATGGAGACAGTAACAGGGGGGATGGAGACAGTAACGGGGGGATAGAGACAGTAACAGGGGGGATGGAGACAGTAACAGGGGGGATGGAGACAGTAACAGGGGGGATGGAGACAGTAACAGGGGGAATGGAGACAGTAAAAGGGGGGATGGAGACTTATGGGGGACGGAGACCATAACAGAGGAAATTTAGACTTATGGGGGATGAAGGTCGTTATGGGGAATGGAGACCGTAAGGGGTGGGACAGAGATGCAGACTATTACGGGGGGACGCAGACCGTTATGGGGGGAATGGAGACAGTAACGGGGGGGATGGAGACCGTAACGGGGGGGATGGAGACCGTAACGGGGGGGATGGAGACCGTAACGGGGGACGGAGACAAAATGGGAAATGGAGACTAACAGAAGACAGAGCCTGTAACAAGGGGAATGGAGACTGTTACGGGGGTTTTATTATGTAGGAAAAGGATCCCATTATGTTGGTATTAATTAAAGGCAAGCAACCTTTTTAACTCTGCTATGTATGATGGGAGGGAATTCACACAGATTGTGTCACCAGTGGATCAGGAGGATCAATTTTATATTATTTAATATTTATTAATTAATTTTCAATTGTCTGTTGCTGTTGATGGGGATTTTATTTTATTTACAAAATGAATCGTCTGAAATGGAATTAACCTTTAGCCTGGTAATGATGAGGAGACTGAACCTTTGGAATTATTTTTCACACATTCCTTTCTTCTTCCTTCTTATCCAGAGAACATATCACTTTTAACAGATAATATCCTTGTAGCTCTTGCTCAATGTTGCTGACTGTATTCTAACTCTATTTTGGCTTGGACATCTGAATTCAGCAGACGCTCTTATCCAAAATAAATAACAGTATTGAGTGTGATCATTTACACACTATTTTGGGCCCCCCATTTGAATCAAACCCACAACCTTGGAAATGCATGTGAGCAACAAGCAACTTTTGTCCCATATTCCACACGCTTGTATATTAAACAGACAATTTAAAAAAAGACTTGCTTCAATATGAGCAGGCCAGTCAACTGAGTACTGGCATTAGTATTTATGAATTCCAGTACATGCCAAGACCATTCCACCACAGAAAAACGAATATGTGATGGTTATACGATGGTTTGGGGGGAACTATGAGCGCGTCCGGGGTGAGGACACAGGTGACGGATGGTATGTTACTGTGAATGAATGTGGATGAAAATATGGCCGCTATTTTGACCATGCCTGTGCCATTGGTGTATGGCCAATGGCACAGTCATCACACTGTCTGGTCAGATGTTTCTAGCCAGCCACGGCCCAGAGGTTGACCAGGGCCTTGGGAACGTCTGACCTCCCAAACACACACAGACACATACACGTGTGGAAGTTCGATGGGTTATGGGTCAACAGAGTGTGTGTTTTGCAGGGTAAAGAGCTGATATTCACCTGTCGACCCTTGGGTTGGATGGTAGATGGCAGATCCTGTGGGGAAAAACAAGCAATGAGAAGAAAGAGAGAAAGAAAAGCGGGGGTTTACACCTTAGTGTTGGGTAGGTACACTGGAAAATAAAAGGTTCCAAAAGTGTTCTTTGGCTGTCCGTGTGGGGGGAACCCTATGAATAACCCTTTTTGGGTTCCAGATTCTTTGGTTCCACAATGAACCCCTTTGGGTCCACATAGAACCCATTAGGTTTCAAAGAGAATCCTTTCCACAGTGTTCCACCGGAGAACACAAAAAGCTCATATCTGGAACCATAAAGGGTTCTACATGAAAACAAAAATGATTATCATACGGAACAGCAGAAGAACCCTGTTAAAGCACATTGTTTGTATAAACCAGCTCTACAAACACTATTATACTTCAGAATATTCAAAATTAGAACACACGCACACACACATTCCCTTCTGTTGCCAATGTTTAAACAGAGGTTACAGAGATTCTCAGTTAGCCAAACGGACAGTTGAGCTTTAGTGTGTTAGAGCATAGCTTCTGCGCACCCAGTCTTCCCCACTCACACCTTTCATCTTTCTCTCTGTGCAGCAGAGTGCAGGCAAGCGGCTTTAGGACCAAGGTGTACGAGTGGGTAAGTAGCTATATAAGTGTGGTTAGAGAATGTAGATCAGCAGTGGATGATGTT
Source organism: Esox lucius (assembly GCF_011004845.1). Taxonomy (NCBI): domain Eukaryota; kingdom Metazoa; phylum Chordata; class Actinopteri; order Esociformes; family Esocidae; genus Esox; species Esox lucius. The sequence continues at coordinate 35,181,070 of NC_047588.1, forward strand.
GGACCTGGGTGGTTTGTGTTGCTGACGGGCTGTGTGAGGATGTCCTGTTCCTCTGTGTACAAAATGGCTGTCAGCAGAAAGGCACAGCACACAGCAGCGTTTTGACAGCACATGGCAGAGCTTTTGCAGCACATGGCAGCGTTTTACAGCACATGGCAGAGCTTTTGCAGCACATGGCAGAGCTTTGCAGCACATGGCAGAGCTTTGCAGCCCATGGCAGCGTTTTACAGCACACCAATTTGTAAACGGAGATATCGGAAATATGGCCAAAAGGTACATCTGTACAGCCAGGTCAGAGGGAGATTTACGGTAGTCTCTATTCTTGCTGTGATATACAAATGAAAATAAAACAAAAGCGAGCCAAATATGGTGGATTGGGGAAAGGGGGGAATCATCAGACAGGGAGAATATGAGGGTAGTTTTGGTGTTTGATTTGGTGTTTAGGGGTTGATGTGGGGGTCCTTACCAAGATAGAACTGTTAACACTGGAGTGGCCAGTGCCATTTGCAGGGGATTGCCTGGAGGGGGAGTCTCTCTGCAATAAAACACACAGGTCAGACACACACACACGCACCTCACACACACACACACACACACACACAGGCCAACACTACCATAACATTACAACTGTTACAACTCCAAGACATGGGAACGCACAACACTACACACTGTACAACAGCCTAACATGAGATATGGGTTGGCAAATACACCAGTAACTATCAGACCACGACACAAAAACAGTCAACTTTACCGTCTTCAACGTCCCCCTAGGCTGTGCAGTCAAATCAAATCAACATGATTACCGTCCTACTTAGAAGCAAAGACAATGACGCCTGCACTTCTTCATCTTGCCACACAGGGGCAGTACAATCACAAAGACTGTTTAATCATGGTCTGGCTGCCAGCTTCTAGGCTTATCACCTGACAGCACAACACCATTCTATGCTGCTGGGTTCTGCTTGGATTCCACATATTATCAAAAGGGAATTCTGGGCTTTCTGTGACTGATGGGCCAGCGGTGTTGTTTGTTTGAGTGCGTGTGTGTGTATGGGTGAGTGGGAGCCAATGCCAGATATCAGAGTTACATAGGTCACAGTTCAGAGTTTGGGTTTCAGGGGTTAATGATAAGCTGTCAGGAATGGGTTGGGGGTGGGGGGGTGTCCGGTATCTTGGTTGTGAAATTGGTGTGCAGCGCATCTGACCCAGCCCTGAGCACGGCATGATGCACAGAACCCAGCCAGAGAAAGCATCGACACACACAGACACGCGTACGCACACACACACACACACACACACACACAAACAGAGCCAGCAGGCAGGCGGTAGGTTAATCACAGGGGCAGGAGGAGGCGCAACGGGCAGAGTTTTACCTCACAGGACGACCCTTGTGTCCTGTAGCTTGGCACTATCTTAAAGGTGATGCTGCCCCGCATCTCTCTCTGTGGAGACAGACACACTCACCAGTTTAGTGTCCACCAATGCACACACACAACTATTACAAACACACACGAAAAGATGTCCACCCACCAGCATTCGCTGTAGTTGCTCTACTGTCTGGTTGGCAACACTGATGCTGTTGATCTCTCTGATCTCATCTCCGACATGCAGTGTTCCTACAACACACGAGACAGGCAGTCGTCAGGGCAATAATCTAGGATGACACCACATTCGGCAGAAGTTTGGTCGGGATCAGGCTAGCGGTGTTGCAGATGTCGCCGTGGTTGGCTGAACTGAAATCCCACAGTGCCCACGCCAAATGTCTTAACTCTGAGCCGTTTCGTTCTGCATACTAATCTGAATAACTCTGGTTGACTTTGACAAACTGCATCCATATTTGTGGCTTCTGATGTCACCAGACTGGTCATTGAATGGCAGAGCAACTTCGTTGTTCATTTTTTGGGGGAAAGAAAAAATATGGTGAATCCATCATGGTACTTTATGGGTCCCTGAGGCAAACATGTACCTTGTAAAGAGAGCTTTAAATGACATTAGGTAAATCTGGGTGAAAGGTTATATGTTGCAGAGTTTGCATTTCACCATCCTCTGGCCAGTGAGAATGCCAGCACTTGTAGACAAGTCATATCATTAGTCCCAAGTTTTCCAAATGTGTCCTGAGGTGTCTGAAATATAGTGTGCAACAGGAGGCATACACGTATACATCTAGGGACACATGAGCAGACAGCCAGCCCCCCCCCCCAATAACATTCTAGGGTACAAGAAGAAGTCGTCCAAAATCAGCACTCTCACAAGACCGTGTACACAGCTCTCCAAGAGCCAGTACATAACGCTCCGTTCATCTACACAGTTAATAAAGAAGGCCCCTAGTGTCGCCTCACTTCAATCCAGTGCTCTTTCACGCGGAGTGGAGTGTAGTGGCCAAGGTGCCATTTTTGACGGCATGCTCCTATTTTTCCTACACATCCGATAATTAAAGTCCGGTGATCCGACACTCCGGTGACCTGGGAGTGAGCCGGGTCTTCTCAGCCCGCGCCTGACATGGGCTCATGTTCTACCTGGGGGAGGTGTAGGTCTGTGAGAGACTTTTACGGGTCGCGCACGTGTGTGTGTGTGTGTGTGTGGGGGGGGGACGACGACGACAGTGTATTATGGGTAATGCGTTGTCACAGAAACAACAAAATGCAGATTTCACCTGGCACCTGCTCATTATGAGGTGACCATGGAGACGCTCTGGAACAATCTGATGCTGTGTGTGGAATAACCTCTGTGATGTCATAACACTAACAACGTTGGGCACGACATTACGAGGTAACAGGTGCTTAGTGGACACGGCTCACTACCTTGTCTGTGGATCATCCCGCCGTGCATTATCCTGGCCACGATACAGTGGTTCAGATCGCTCATCTTCAGCGTGATGCCCTGGAGAGAGAGGGCACAGGGGTCATGGTGTTACTGATCAGGTGAAAACACTGTATGGGGTCAAGGTCAGTCCCGGGGATTGAGCCAGGCTGCTCTCACACAGAAGGAGGGAAAAGGCAGAATGGATGCTGTGCGCGTGCACGTGTGTTCCTGTTTTACTGTCTTAGTGAGGTCTGAGGGGTAATGCAGAAACTTGAAAGTCCTCGCTACCATAATGAACCTCATGTGAGGATATTGGACCGGTCCTCACTTTGACCAGGCGTCTGACATGGGGTTAGGATTGGTTAAGGCAGAGGGCCTATCATTACGAGACCGACATTTGACTGGACTGTGTGAAATGATGGCTGGAGACGTGTGGGCCCTGACCATGACCTTCAACACACATGATCATTGTCTGGTCAAAACTAACATACTGGGACCAGTTCACAAGAGAGCAATCTCACAGAGAATGTTCAAATGGATTGACTGTTATAGTGCATCTGGTCACCTCCTGTCAGGAAGGGTTAAACTTAGGGTTAAGGATTGAAGATTATAGGACTTTAAGGATTGGGGGTAGGTTTAGGAGTTAGGGTAAGAAATACTTTTGGGGTTTTGGAGGGTTAAGTTTTATTGGAAATATATTTTGGTCACAAAGAAGTCCTCATGAGAACAGTGTGTATCACTGTGTTTGTGGGTCTGCCAGTGGAAACTGTGGTGTGTGTGTGTTTGTGTGTATGTTTCTCTGTGTGTTCTTTGATGTTTTAGTTATCAGGATAGAGGTTCCTAAAATGTGTGTGTAGCTTATGTGTGTGTGTAGCATGTGTTTGTGTGTGTGCGCATTGTTTTATAAAACCTATGTGTATGTGCATACCATAGGTTCGTCCGTGTTCTTCTGGAACTGAACCAAGCGGACTCGGGTCACGTTCTCCAGGTCCATGTCGCCGTTGGTGCTGTCTGGCGACTCGCCGTTCAGGTAGGGTGAGGTGGGGGGCGGGGTCACCCTCAGGGCTTCATCACTGTAAACCTCGTGGGCCACCACATCATGGGTCTGGAGCAAGGCCTGGGGACGGGTGGGGGTTGCCCGAGAGAAGGTGACTGACCGTCAGCAAGGTTGACCTAAACACAGCCAGTACAAGGATCTTTCCCTCTCTCGCTTTCCCTCACAGAGCCAATTTGTTTTCCTTCTTTGAGGCTTCTAGTTTTCAATCAAAATGGTGTTTCCTTGAGGCTTCCAGGCTTCATGGCACACTGGAGAAAAGAAACGGTGCTCCTAAAAACCAACAGCTTTGTAATGAGTCTACAGACGCCGTCATCCACACGCCAACCGACAGACAGACAGTTAGCTTCACTTTCGTCAATGATAGAGACGTTCTGAGAGGCACTTTACAAAACGACTTGGAAATTCACAACATATGTAGGCAAAAACCACGACGAGCACAAATGCACACGGAGACAAAAGTTGAGAAGCAGATCAGAGAGCGTGAGACATGAAGGTAGTGACAGCCCCCACTGACTCTCACGTCAAACTACATCACATGGAGAGGGAACTTCTCATTCCAACAGCGATCCCACAGGGAAAACACACACACACACAGTACTGCAGGAGAAGATCTAACGTTTGTGTCCTGAGCCTACTAATGAGCGCAGGGTCACAGGTTTCCACTGAACTAATCCCACAGGCTCTAGACAAAAGCTTTAAAGGGACTATCCAACACAAACTAATCCCCAGCCTCTAGACAGAGGTTTTAAAGGGACTATCCCACACTATCTAATCCCCAGACTACAGACAGAGGTTTTAAAGGGACTATACAACACCAACTAACCACCTAGCCTCTAGACAGAGGCTTCAAAGGGACTATCAAACACTAACTAACCACCCAGTCTCTAGACAGAGGTTTTAAAGGGACTATCCAACACTAACTAATCCCCAGACTATAGACAGAGGTTTTAAAGGGACTATACAAGACTAACTAACCACCCAGCCTCTAGACAGAGGCTTTAAAGGGTCTATCAAACACTAACTAACCACCCAGACTCTAGACAGAGGCTTTAAAGGGACTATACAACACTAACTATTACCTCAGTCTCTAGACAGAGGCTTTAAAGGGACTATCAAACACTAAGTATTACCTCAGCCTCTAGACAGAGGCTTTAAAGGGACCGTCCAACACTAGCTAATACCTCAACTTCTAGAGACAGGCTTTAAAAGAACTGTTCAACATTAACTAATACCTCAGCCCACTAGCCAAATGTTTAAAAGGGAAAGTCCAACACTATTCCCCCAGCCTCTAGACAGAGGCTTTGAAGAGCCTGTCCAAAACGAACTGATCCCCTAGCATCTAGACAAAGGCTTAAAAGTGACAGTTCAACACAAACTTGTACCCCAGACTCTAAACAGAGGCATTAAAGTGACACTAACATCTCAACAACCTGCTCTGAACTGATCTAAAACAGTAACAAAGTGTACAATGCAATGAACACAAGCTAAATACAACATCAAATGGTGCCTTAACAGTGTAATAACTACCTTATATTAAGCAGGATTCTGAACAATGATCCCAACTCCAGCCTTACCTAGCCAGCACAACAGGAACTCAAAAGCACGACCCTCGAGTACTCAAGTCCGGTGTAATACAAGAGCAAAAAAATGACCAAACAAAGGCATTCTGAAGTCAGCCCCAGTGCCAGAATATCTGGGGCCAGAGTACATGTTCAGAAAAATGTGAGTTCCTCACCCGTTTCAGTGGTTGGCAGAATGAATGCACTGGGGTTGTCTGTAGTCTGCTCTCAGAGACTGGTGGCAGGCTGAGGACACACACGTCTTAGGCTGTGTGTGTGTGTGTGTGTGTGTGTAGGAATGTGGCAGCTTGTATCAAATGGTGCCTCCCTTGCTCGTCTCACCTCCTTCTGCCTCTCCGTTCCCCCCACCTCTCACTTTCCTCCATCTCTCTGCCCTCCATGTCTCTGCCCTCCATGTCTCTGCCCTCCATGTCTTTTCCCTCCCTCAGTCTCCCCTGTCTTGCCTGACTCTGTAGAGCTAGGCCCCAGATCAGATCTGCATCAGACAAGACTCACTGGCCCCTCCATTCCTCTCTCTCACCCCTTCCCTCGCCCTCCTGCCTCCCCTCAACCTTCTCCCCCCTGAAACAGGCCCCTGCGCTACATGGCTATATTGTATGAGACAGGACTCAGTGAACAACTTTCTCTCTGGACATTTCCTGTCCAGATTTCTCTCCCAAACCTCCGGTTTCTTGACCACCACTGTTGGAAGTTCCATCTAATGTTCTTTCCCTCCAAATGTCCCAAAATTGAACCCTCTCTGATTGCCTTTCTCTCTCCAGTTCTCTCTCTTTCTCGATCTGTCCTGAAGAGCTGTGCGATGAATAATCCCTTAGTGATAAGACTGCTGCCCCCCCCTCCCCCCAGTATTGATCTGTTCATTGATCAGGGGGGAGGATAAGACACAGTGATGGGACATGACGAGATTAACAGTCTAGCTTTTCAAAAAAACACACAGTTTCTCTGTCCTTAACACTGACACCAGGGTCACTGGATGGTTAATGAAGCTTTCGACATTCAGCACACATACATACCTGTGTTAGACTGCTGCTGTCAATGACACCCATGCCCTTACAGACACACACAACCCTGAAGACACACACACACACACAACCCTGAAGACACACACACACACACAACCCTGAAGACACACACACACACAACCCGGAAAACACACACACACACACACACAACCCGGAAGACACACACACACACACACACACACAACCCTGAAGACACACACACACACAACCCTGAAGACACACACACACACACACAACCCTGAAGACACACACACAATCCTGAAGACACACACACAACCCTGAAGACACACACACAACCCTGAAGACACACACACAACCCTGAAGACACAAACACACACACACACAACCCTGAAGACACAAACACACTCTCAAACTTTGGTGACTAATTCTCTCCTACGTTACTGTTTTTTGCTCTCACGCTCTCTCTTTCTGTCTGTATCTCTCTCTCTCTATATATATATATATCTATATATCAACCTGTGAGATTCTCCAGAGATATAGGGAGTTCTTCAACTGTAGCGACTCTTCTGTCTGTCTTGCCTGGAGCGTTTACAGAAATAAACTAAAACAATTGTGCCTGTGACGGATGTCGACGTCTGCCTCTTCTTCTTGTTCTCTCTGTGTCTCTGTGCCTCCGTCTGCCTCTGTCACTGCCACAGATTCTTTTTTTAAAGATTTTAAGCCTAAACATGGCCATGCAAACACATACCATAAAGTGTGGCTGGGTCAATATCCGTCTGAGTTCCTTGACGTCGTGGTTCTCGGGGTAACAGGAGATCTCTTCCAGTACCTGCAACGTAGAGACAACAGCACAGGACATCAGCCAGGGGTCCTTTTCTCCCGAGAACGTCCTGCTCAATGCCAGTTCCAACCGCGCCGTAGGGAAGTGTGTGTGGAGTATTGACACACAGCGGAGGCCTGATTAAACACAAATACATACTCTCACACTTCCTAAAACACACCTCTTTAGAATCACCTCGACCAGTAAAAAACCCTGGGCCCGTTAGCTCCCTTCTCATGGTTTGTCTTAACCAATCAAAGTCCACCTCGGGGCTTTGTCACAGCTTTGCCTCCTTGAGGCGTTGCCCATGGCCTCTCGGAGTGCACGATCTGGCGTCAGGTCCTGCTATGTCACACTTGCCCGCTGAATCTGGTGACGCCGGCCAGACGCATATAGATGTGTGTGTGTATACGTGGTAAGTGTTTGTGTGTCTGTCAAAGTATTGATGAGGGTTTCTCATGTTAGCCAAGATGGTGAGTTTGATTCCAATGATGGTCCAGTAGGAGTAATTCACTCAGCACCACCATATCAACTCGGATAAAAAGTGTCTGCTCAAATGACTGAAATGTGAGATCGGACTTGAAGGGGTGATTTCTCGTACACTGATCAATCAGAGTGTGTGTTTATATCATGTCACATCAAACAAAGACATTCACACCTCTCAGACTCTCAGTCCCAAACTGCTCAGTAATAAACATCTCACAGTGGTAATGGAAGATAAAAACCCCTGCATGACAATCCTCCATTCAAGGTCCAATATTCAACTTTTTGAGTAGAATGCTAAGCTGACCTGAAATCTTGATCTAGACAGTCAGGTAAGACCTTCTGAATATTCTGATTACAGACGCACTGGTTTAGAGACACTGGGCCATCCTACAGATTTCACCATAGACTCCAAAGATACAGCCTGGCTGGGGCAAGATACAGCCTGGATGGGACAAGAAACAGCTCGACTGGGTCAAGAAACAGCTTTACAGGGTCAAGAAAGAACCTGGCTGGGTCAACATACAGCATGATGTATTGTAACAAACAATTCAACACTAGTTCTATACTAAAATGATTTAAAACCAAAACTATTTTTTCAACATTTGTTAATGTATGTGTGAAAGAGTGTGTGTGTTCTGGGGTGTTGGAGGATGTCTCGGGGCTTACATATTCAAGGTGTTTCAAAGCTCCACTTGCTTCGTCTTGGGTGGAGCTCTTTAGACCAGGAGGAGTACACAGGGAGGACAATTAAACATGTGACCTCCGATGATGTCCTCGGTCCTCATAGGAGGAGCCAGGGGTCATACGGTCAAAGGTGAAAGAGGACAGCGCCAGAAGCTGAAAGGTTAGTGTCTGTAGTCGTACAAGAGCCACCGAGATCAGGGTAACATGTAAGGATAGCTGGTGTTGTATCATTTTAAAGCATTTCAGATTCACCCTAAAGGAACAGTAGCAGAAAGCCAAGCAGAGTATTTCAGAGGAAGGATCCTTAACTCACTAGTGGTAAAGAAATGGTAGTGAAATACTAGAAATCAAGGGTTCTATAATGGAATAGAAAGACCCTCAGATCAGAACTCAGAAAATAGATATAGTTGGCCAAATGAAATGGAATTACACAGACACACACACCCACCCACGCACAGACACACACTTGTTTTGACGGATGCTCCTAACACAACCGCCCAGACACAACTAAACAATATTAAGAATATAATCCAGAAACAACTAGACTAGTTTAACATGTTGATGTAGTGGAAAAGGAGACATAGTGTGTTTTTCTGTACCTTGTTGTGAGTATTCAGCCACGCGCAGTGGGTCAATAGTCCCTTCTAGTGATAGCCCAACATCTTGTCAACATGTAGCCAACAAACAGGAGCACATGTCTTACACCTCATCTTTTGAGGTGAAATAAATAAATTCATCAAAAAAGTTATAATAAAACCTGACGGACCACCAGGTGGCAATGTTTTTCGCTTCGTTTATTTGGTCTCTAAAGACAGATTGGTGTAAGAAATCTGCTCAGGTTTTTGGTTACATGTTCACAATGTTGGGCAATCACTAAAGGGGACCGTTGACCTACTGAGCATTTCGGTATAGTCCTACTGAGTATTTCGGTATAGTCCTACTGAGCATTTCGGTATAGTCCTACTGAGCATTTCGGTATAGTCCTACTGAGCATTTCGGTATAGTCCTACTGAGCATTTCGTTATAGTCACCCCAGGGTAGAGAAAAACACGCCGTGTGACAGCCTACCGCAGCAACAGTGCAAAGGGAGAACATCAGCGCAACGCCAAGTGACTAGTTCACAAGGTTAGAACACGAATACAACCCAGACACACTAATGAGCACGTTATGACTACCTGTCTAGGACCAGGCAGCTTCAACACAGTTGCTTTATTCCTCTGGAGTCACTCCAAGGCCACATAAAGAGTCCTGACACCACTCTTAATGGCTTTTCCAGGGTTAATACCGCAGTGTTTTAGTTATCCCACCCACTCATTCACACCCCCCCCTCGGTCTTCTTAATCAAGTGTACATTTTAACTCCGTTGCACAGACAAAAAGACCGACACAAACATTTCTCACAGTGCACGAGACACAGTTTTATAAAAAGTCCACACACATGGTAACGATACGCAGCACCTTTCCTCTGGCCCCTTGCCCCCCCCCTCCCCCCCCCCATCCATCCATCCATCCAACTCCATCCTTATTCCAACCACACACACAATTTTCCCCTGGCCCTTTTCCTTCTTTCAAATTCCCTCTCTTATTTCTCTCATTCCCTTTCTCCTGTCAGGCAGCAACGTCCACTCCAGTCTGGCTCACTGAGCGTGTGTGCATGCAGCTAGCTGGTAAGCTAGTGTGAGATGAACACTATGAACCAGTGTTTGTGAGACCACTGAGCTATTTGGTGCAAATGATGCATAAAAGGGGCCAGAGGTCACACAACAACCTACAACATGCAAACCACTGTCACACAGTGACAACGTGCAGCTGAAAAGTATGCTATACATTTGTTTGATCTGTGAAGGTGTGAAGGTTACTGTTTTTTTTTGGATGTGTGTGTGTGTGTCTGTTTTTGTGTCTAAATGTAGCACACACAAATAAGACCAACCAAAGAATAGCAAATAAAAAATATTTCTAATATTAGCATTTTAACAATGTCTATAAAATGGAATAAAAAGTGTGTGTAATAGATTTAACAGAAACTGAAAAAACTGAAATGAACAGGTCATTTACGCTAGTGGAAATATTCTGGTCGGATTCCACTCCAAAACAGCTGTCCTTACACACATAAATAGAGACAGTGGAAAAGTTCTGGGATGAAATACAGGGCCTCACACTTTTATAGTTTACTCATGAAAGTGAGATTTCACCAAAATGACAAATTGGTTTTCATACCCTGTATGCATTGTATGTACACAGTATGACCTCAGCCCAAGCTTTGGATTGCCCTGGCCGTAGCTTGATGTCACCAGACTGGTGTCAGAATCTTTGACGCGTCAGATTCAAATCATCCTTAATCACAATACAAGTTACATACAAAAAAATTATAACATCGATCTAATTACTTGAATGAGATTTGTGCCAAAAATGCTATAAACAATAGACACTAAGCCAGTGAATGGATTGCTGACATATCTTGTACATAGACCTATTTGCTTACAGGGTAAGGAAAGAATGTCATTTTGAAAATTCAATTAAATAAAAAATTAAAACTCTCCGGATCAAAATACTACCTTCCTTGTCATCACGTTCATCTAGCCTTCTTCACCAATAAGCCACGTCCACTGACCTAGTGAACACCCAGCCCACTCTTAATCACAGCACTGCCCATTCCACGTCGACTGACCCAACCCACTCTTAAACACAGCACTGCCACATTCCACGTCGACCGACAAAGCCCACTCTTAATCACAGCACTGCCCATTTGTTCAGTACCTTCTACATAAATGGCCTTTAAACTGTGACCTCAAACCAGATTGACCCGATGTCAAACAAGCAGCAGATAGCCGAAGAATGGCTAAGGAGCAAATACTGTCACTGCAGTGTAGAGTTAGATATGAAGTGTCTCAAATCCCCATTCCCCAGTGCTCCGTATCGGCCACTGCTGCAGGTATCTGAAGCTGTGGTGGACGCATGTGTGCTGCACTGGGAGTAGGGTGTGATTTGAGAAGTGAACAGAGATGCCGGTTCACCGCGGTATTAATAGCTGAAGCAAAGTTGGCAGAGCAGAGTGTGAGGTCAGGGCAGAGGCAGTAGAAGCAGCGTGTGGTAATCAACAGAGCTGAACACATCGTCAGTCATCATCAATAATATCATATGGAGGAGCACGGTGACAAGCATCCAACATTCCATCAGTGCATGAGTATATATAGAAAGTGTGCATGTGTGTACATTTTGGTTTGTATATATAAAAACAGTGGATATAAAAATTCTACACACCCCTGTGAAAATGCCAGGTTCCTGTGATGTAAAATAATAAGACAAAGATAAATCATGTCCAAACATTTTCCCCTTTTAATGTGACCTATAATGTGAACAATTCAATTGAAAAACAAACTGAAATCTTCCGAGGGGGTAAAAGGAAAAATAAAAACCTTACAATAACCTGGTTGCATAAGTGTGCACACCCTCTTATAACTGGGGATGTGGCTGTGTTCAGAATTAACCAATCACATTCAAACTCATGTTAAATAAAGTCATTACACACCTGCCATCATTTAAAGTGACTCTGATTAATCACAAATAAAGTTCACCTTTCAGCACGACAACGACCCAAAGCACACATCCAAATCCACAAAAGCATGGCTTCACCAGGAGCCTAGACCTGAATCCAATTGAACATATGTGGGGTGATCTGAAGAGGGCTGTGCAGAGGAGATGTCCTCACAATCTGACAGATTTGATGCGCTTTTTGCAAAGAAGAGTTATTGCCACGTCAAGATGTGCCATGCTAATAGACTCCTACCCAAAAGGTGCTGTAATAAAATTAAAAGGTGCTTCAACCAAGAATTAGTTTAAGGGTGTGCACACTTATGCAACCAGGTTATTGTGAGGTTTTTATTTTACATTTTTCAATTGAACTGTTCACGTTATAGGTCACATTAAAGGTGGAAAAGTTCTGACATGATTTATCTTTGTCTCATTCTTTTACCTGGCATTTTAACAGGGGTGTGTAGACTTTTTATATCCACTGTATATATATACACAGCGTGCATGTGTGTACAGGTTTGTGTGCAAATATAAATATCTATACAGTGTGTGTGTGTGTACATACAGTGAGGGATTATTATTTTTGATCCCCTGCTGATTTTGTACGTTTGCCCACTGACAAAGAAATTATCAGTCTATCATTTTTATGGTAGGTTTATTTGAACAGTGAGAGACAAAATAACAACAAAATAATACAGAAAACGCATGTCAAAAATTTTATAAATTGATTTGCATTTTAATGAGAGAAAGAAAGATTTCATCCCCTCTCAATCACAAAGATTTCTGGCTTCCAGGTATCTTTTATACAGGTAACGAGCTGAGATTAGGAGCACACTTAAAGGGAGTGCTCCTAATCTCATCTTGTTACCTGTACAGTATAAAAGACTGATTGTTTCTGTCCACAGAAGCAATCAATCAGATTCCAAACTCTCCACCGTGGCCAAGACCAAAGTGCTGTCCAAGGATATCAAGGACAAGATTGTAGACCTACACAAGGCTGGAATGGGATACAAGACCATCACCAAGCAGCTTGGTGAGAAGGTGACACAGAAGGTGACAACAGCTGCGATTATTCACAAATGGAAGAAACACAAAAGAACTGTCAATCTCCCTCGGTCTGGGGCTCCATGCAAGATCTCACCTCATGGAGTTGCAATGATCATGAGAACGGTGAGGAATCAACCCAGAACTACACGGGAGGATCTTGTCAATGATCTCAAGGCAGCTAGGACCATAGTCACCAAGAAAACAATTGGTAACATACTAAGCCGGGAAGGATTGAAATCCTGCATTGCTCGCAATGTCCCCCTGCTCAAGAAAGCACATTTACAGGCCGTCTGAAGTTTGCCAATGAACATCTGAATGATTCAGAGAAGAACTGAGTGAAAGTGTTGTGGTCAGATGAGACCAAATCGAGCTCTTTGGCATCAACTCAACTCGCTGTGTCTGGAGGAGGAGGAATGCTGTCTATGACCCCAAGAACACCATCCCCACTGTCAAACATGGAGGCAGAAACATTATGCTTTGGGGGTGTTTTCTGCTAAGGGGACAGGACAACTTCACCGCATCAAAGGGACGATGGACAGGGCCATGTACCGTCAAATCATGGGTGAGAACCTCCTTCTCTCAGCCAAGGCATTGAAAATGGGTCGTGGATGGGTATTCCAGCATGACAATGACCCAAAACACACAGCCAAGGCAACAAAGGAGTGGCTCAAGAAGAAGCACATTAAGGTCCTGGAGTGGCCTAGCCAGACTACAGTCCTTAATCCTATAGAAAATCTGTGGAGGGAGCTGAAGGTTCGAGTTGCCAAACATCAGCCTCGAAACCTTAATGACTTGGAGATCTGCAAAGAGGAGTGGGACAAAATCCTGCCTGAGATGTGTGCAAACCTGGTGGCCAAATACAAGAAACGACTGACCTCTGTGATTGCCAACAAGGGTTTTGCCACCAAGTACCAAGGCATGTTTTGCAGAAGGGTCGAATACTTATTTCACTCATTAAGATTTTTGACATGCGTTTTTCTGGATTATTGTGTTGTTATTCTGTCTCTCACTGTTCAAATAAATCTACCATTAAAATTATAGACTGATCATTTTTTTGTCAGTGGGCAAACGTACAAAATCAGCAGGGGATAAAAAAAATTCCCTCACTGTATTTGTGTGTATATAAATATACATAGACAGTGTGCAGCCTAAGGCACACCTGTGCAATAATCATGCTGTCTAATCAGCATCTTGATATGCCACAACTGTGAGGTGGATGGATTACCTCGGCAAAGGAGAAGTGCTCACTAACACAGATTTAAGACAGATCTGTGAACAATATTTGAGAGAAATAGGCCTTTTGTGTACATAGAGAAAGTCTTAGATCTTTGAGTGGGGGCAAAAACAAAAGTGTTGCGTTTATAATTTTGTTCAGTGTATGAATATGTGAGTATGTGTGCGTACTCGCTTACCTCTTTGGCTCTCTGCACAGCATTGCTGGGGGGGTTTCTGATATGGGGGGAGGACCTGGTGTTAATCTTGTCGTAAAGCTGAAACAACACGACACACAAACACAGCGTTATGAAGCCAACATGAACAGCTCATTGGTAAATCATTTCAATGGGTGAACAAGTACCAAGCTCTCATCAGTGCTGACGATTGTGTTTGCTTTAATTTAGGTTAAAAAGAAAAAGCTTAACAATGAGGGGAAACATCTCACAGAGACTGAAGGATTATGTTGTTCATCATGCAGACAGAGAGGAGCAACACGCCAGTTCTGTGTATGATGAACCAGCTGGCTTTTAGGAAATAAAAGATCAACAGAAGAGTTTTTGTTTCAGTGTGTAGTCTGCACTAACTAACAAGAAGAGCAGTTGTTTGTAAGACACAAAAGAAGACGTCCAGCATTCAGAATACTGACTGGAGAAAACACATCTCTGCTGAAAAGACAGCCATAAAATAACTGTTAGGTTAGAAAAACAAAACCATGGTTTTCTTAGAAGTGTTTCACTGAATAATGTGGTATCTTTAAATAAGAGCAGCTGACATTTTGAGCACACACACATGCACACACACACACACACGCACGCACGCACGCACACGCACGCACGCACACGTCTTTCATAAGAGGCATTTCTCCATAATCTTGTGTCCCTTCTTTGACCACAGAGAGAGGCAGACATACTGTCACGAGGAAATTAGGCAACAGGCTATGAGAAGAAGCCAACAGTAAACACATTGCCCCCCTTTGAATAGCCCAGCACCCCTGCCTCTTAGTGACACAGAGAGAATCGTTCCAGGTGTAAATTCTGGATCTCCATACCATTTCTCAAAACCATGCTAGTGGTGAGTAAGATAGTGTCTGACCAAAGAAGTAAGTTAAAGACTGTAGGATTGGCCACTAGTGTAATCATTAGAACTTTAGCATGTCACACAGAAATGAAGAGCCTAGCCAAAGTGATCCAGTGGCGACAAAACAACTTTCCAAAACAAGTTTCAGAAGAAACAGAGAGAGACTGCCTTTCAAATGTAATTGTGGAGATGACAGAAAGAAAACGGTGTTGAGGTCTTTATCACATCTAAAATTAACATTTCCTGTTTACCCCACAGGCACACTTCACCTATTAAACAATACGCAGGCACTGTGTATTCATGTGTGTGTGTGTGTATGTGCGTGATTGTAGTTCCCATGACCCTGGGTCTCATGTGATGCTTCCATACTCAGAGCAGGGAGGGAGTGTCATGGGCCTCTAAAAGTTCCCAGGAACAGCAGGTCCTGACTCCCCAGCCTCTCCCACACACTCCTCACCGCCACACGCACAAACACAGACCGCTGTCTAAACATGGTTCATTCTCTATCTCGGCAGGAACAAAAGAAACAAATACATTCCTCTTTCCGTTAAACACGCCTTGGAAGGAACTCTGGAATTTAATCACAGTGGAGTTAGCATGCCACAGTTTCTGCTAACTGCATAATGACATCACAGAAGAGTTAACATGCTACAGTGGTTGCTTACTGCAAAATGACATCACAGAAGAGTTAGCATGCTACAGTTTCTGCTAACTACGTAATGACATCACAGCAGAGTTAGCGGTCTATGGTGTGTGTGTTAGGGTACATTCAGGTTTACACATATTTGCTCTTTACATAATGAGTTCAGAGAAAGTCAGCCACAGAATGTGTTGATTATATCCAGAGAAATGTGACCGTTCCTAGTGTATCTGAAATGTAAACTTGGTGAGATACACAACTATAATTATTCTAGTGCTCTGTCACCTGCTCCATCAAATACTTCCTCATGAAACAGACACTGTTCTGACACTTCAACTACTAATAGGGTTAAAGGTCAATTTCACTTCTTTGCAACTTGATGTAAGATGGCTCCTTGCCCTGTAAGTGGTCCACCGTGAACGGTTATCCAAGGTTTAAGTTTTCCTTAAACATACATGGCAAACTTCAGCTAACTTCAGCCACCGCTACCTAAAACTCAATCAGCTTAGAGTAACATTAAACCAAATATATAATTGATTTCAGCTGTTTCTGAGAGATTTAGAAAAATACGCTCACCCGTCCCAATTACTGCCATTCATTTTGAGCTAGCGGTGGCTAAATCTAGTAGATGTCTGCAGTTGCAGTTTAAAGGAAAATGAACCAGTGACTACAGTTAATCTATTTTATTTCCAGGGTAAGGAACCATCTAACATGAAGTTGCCAACTTTTTTTATCATCCTTCAATATTATCAAAATGCTCTGACAAGATAACATGTTTAAAAATAAGTGTATTTTACTGTACATGCAGGTGCTATCGTTTCAATATCACTAATTGGCTTTATTGTTAAATCGCAGAGTCTAAAGGCACAGTGATAGTCAAGACAGCATACAGACTAGAACGTGTTTCCAACAAGGACACAGCCCATCTAATGTAAAGACTTTACATACACGCAGACACGCACCAAGTACCCATACACTCACACAATGAGACAACAAAACCATCTCACCAAGCGATAGCTAATCCCAGCGGAGTAAACACTTAACTAGTGTGGCATGCAGACCAGGCTACGCTAACAGTCCATCCATTCCGTGTCCATTGGATCCATAGTCGCCCAGAGCCTCTCTCCATGCGAGTGGAGAGGACAGTAACAACAGTCCTAAAGACGTCCTCACAGACGGCCTACCGCAGGAGTCCGGAGCCGGGAGCCACCGAGCAGTGAAAGGGGCAAAGCTGACAATGACACCCATTGTTAGCCCGGTTTTTTTTAGTACAGATGTTGGTTCTTTCTCTCCTTTTTTGCATCACTTTTCAGCGGAGGAGTGTGGGGGTCTTTTTCTCTGTCGGTGTTGAGTTACATGAGCCTGTGGTCGATCTATCTTTTTCTCTTTTCAGCGAAAGGAGCAGGTCTGTCCCTCTTCAGCTGGGTCTGGGTTTTGAATGGCCACCTGCCGCAGCAGGGACAGTCTTTCCGTGGGAGACTTGGAGACTTCCTCTGTTCCTCCTCTCAACGTTTTGGGCCCCTGCAGGCCCTGGTAACTGGGGCAGGTTACGAAAGAAACAGCCTCCTCCCCAGACAACACTTTTCTATCACTTTATATGCACATAAGCATGCAAGATTGAACACGCACGCGAGCATGCGCGCACACATACACACACACACGCGCGCACACTCACACTCTTGTTCATATCCACAGTATCCAGACACAGGAAGATGCACACTCAACTGTTACTCTGCCTTGCATAGATAAGGCAATAAAAAACAAGCAAACACGTGAATAATAAACAAACAAACAGGCCTTCAGGGTCAAATGAGGTCTGCCTGTACCAGTGTCACTCCTGTGGTCAAGACAACTGATTGATAATGAGCATGAAAAGTAACTGAATTAAGCTTGACACAATGTATGAGAGTACTAACTATCTCTGTATGAAGGACAATAGGTAGGAAATGTGATGTCCCATTACTGATGGGTCCCAAACACCCTGTCCATTGCACCTGCTAAGAACTGTGTATGTGACTGTCATAGGACTCTCTGAATACACCCTCGGGTCATAGGTTGGAATACACCATACAAGGGTATTTTGTAGGACAAACCTTTCTTATAATAGTCTGTGTAATGGTTGGCTATGACCACTGACCACCTCCTGTGTGTCCTGGCAAAAAAGACTGTTAACTTTGTAATCATTGGAGAACATGGAAGGACAATGGAAGAACAACATTTTGGATTCATGCAAATGATAAAAGATTCTCCCCTGACTACCAGTTGCATTAATTCTGTTCATGGATAAAAAATTGACCGAATCTAACACAACTTAGTGTCAGCTGATTACAATGAAGCTAGTGCATGATCCACCTCACCTAGATGACCCTGTGTCTTATGACTAGGTGAAGTCAGTTGTCATAAGCTGATGATAGCTGTTACATATTGGCCTTGTGATGCAGGATAACCAAGAACCCTACAAAATTAAGACAATAATGTTTACACTCAACAAGCCTCATTGAACAGCATGCACACACACACACACACACACACAATTTCTCCTCAGCCAGAAAGCCTGTTTCCTAATGTGGCATGAAATCATGAGGAGTAGAGCATAGTTCCCTCCTGGAGCGTGCGTATGTTTTGGCAGTAAACTGCTGGTGCCCTCTAGAGCAGAGTGGTTGGCTGGCTGCTATGAATTATGGGTGACAGACAAAACACAGAACACTAACGAGAGGAGAGAAATAGGGAAAAGGAAAGCATTAGAGAGAGCGAGAAAGAGTAGGGAAAAGAAAAAGAAAAAGGAGACTAAACAATCCACAGTATCTAGCTATCACTTCTTCTGTAAGAGCAACAAAGCAATAAGTTTGTGTCAGTCAGCTGTTTAGTCATACAGTCAGTCAGTCAGCCAGCTTATTCAATCATATAGTCAGTCAGGTATTCAGACATACAGTCAGTCAGTCAGCCAGCTTATTCAATCATATAGTCAGTCAGGTATTCAGACATACAGTCAGTCAGTCAGCCAGCTATTCAATCATATAGTCAGTCAGCTATTCAGACATACAGTCAGTCAGTCAGTCAGCCAGCTACTCAATCAGATAGTCAGTCAGCTATTCAGACATAGTCAGTCATACAGTCAGTCATACAGTCAGTTAGCCATTCAATCAGGAGTGGATGATTAACAGTCACAGCTAACAGGTGCAGACAGAAACAACCCTGCCTGCTTGACTAGAATGTCTGAGTGGGTGTCATCTACTCAAACCAAGTAGTATGTGTGTTTAGGAATGAGTGTGTTTCTCATTGTGGAGTGAATGCATTTTGCGTTTGTCTGTTTGATGTGACTGTATGTGTGTGTTTATTTACTCACGTCCAGTAACGTGTGTAGATGCTGGTCCTGAAAGACACTGTGTAAGAAGTCCAGATCTTTCTCACTGCAGTCGGTCAATGCATGGATCTCCTCCAGACTGTCCAACACCTGAGACACAGCCCCTGTGTACACACACACACACACATACACACACACACAAACGCGCACACACACAAACGCGCACACACACAAATGCGCACACACACACGCACAAATGTGCACGCACGCAGGCGCGGACACGTGCATGCACGGAGAGAGAACGACACGTCAAATCAGACAATCCATAATCACTCAGACAGTAATGTAGAAAACATAAGAGGGGAATGCAATAAGAGATCAAATATGAAACGACACAAAGGACATACAACGCAACATCAAACCACAACCAGAATCCAAGAATCCAAGTGTGTAAGAGTTGACTGAAAGAAACAAACACATTCAGACAGATGCACTGCATACACACACACAGACAGACACACACACACACACACACCCTAGAGTAGGTATACCTACTTTCAGCTGCCAGAAGTCCTAGTATGAAGGCCGCATTAACACAAACATTCAAATTGGGAGTTTCAAAATGTGCACACAAGTTATCCATGTATTTGGACACAGCAATGGCAAACAATGAAAGATTTTCATTAGACATTCTCTATGTAAACCATCCCAGGTTTTTAGAGATGCTGGATGAACTTATATGACCACCAGAGGTGAACTCCACCAGCCCTGTGTCAAAATTCAACTCTACCAGCCCTTTTTTGAATTACACAAAACCAAAAGGTCATTCCACTGTATGTAGCCCTGCTTACAATTTGTGTTAGATAAGTGACAGATTATCACAGGTGCATTCAAACACAGACCTGCAGACCTCAAATTATTAATCTACACAAACCTCCAATTATGAATGCATGCAAACCTTTAATTATTAATGCATGTAGACCTCTTATTAATGCATGCAGACCTCTAATTGTTAATGCATGCAGACCACCAATTATTAATGCACGCAGACCACCAATTATTAATGCACGCAGACCACCAATTATTAATGCACGCAGACCACCAATTATTAATGCACGCAGACCTCCAATTATTAATGCACGCAGACCTCCAATTATTAATGCACGCGTACCACCAATTATTAATGCATGCAGACCACCAATTATTAATGCATGCAGACCTCCAATTATTAATGCATGCAGACCTCCAATTATTAATGTATGCAGAAAACCAATTATTAATGCATACAGACCTCCAATTATTAATCCATGCAGACCTCCACCTATTAATGCATGCAGACCTCCAATTATGAATGCATGCAGACCTCCAATTATTAATGCATGCAGACCTCCAATTATTAATGCATGCAGACCTCCAAGTATTAATCCACCCAGACCTCTAATAATTAATGCAAGCAGACCTTCAATTCTTAATACATGTAGACCTCCAATTATTAATGCATGCAGATCTCTAATTATAAATGCATGAAGACCTCTAATTATTAATGCCTGCAGACCCCCAACTATTAATGCAGGCAGACCTCCAATTAATAATGCACACAGACAACTATGAATTCTTGCTTACCTATAATTATGAATACATGCAGACCTCTAATAATTAATGAATGCTGACCTCCAATTATTAATGCATGCAGATCACTAATTATTAATGCATGCAGACCTAATTATTAATGCATGCAGACCTCTAATTATCAATGCATGCAGACCTCTAATTATCAATGCATGCAGACCTCTAATTATCAATGCATGCAGACCTCCAATTATTCATGCACAGAGACCTATAATTATTCATGCACAGAGACCTATAATTATTCATGCACAGAGACCTATAATTATTCATGCACAGAAACCTCTATTTATTAATGGATGCAGATCTCAAATCGTGTACATTCTTATCTCACCATGGTCAAAGCTTTGTTTTCATGTTTGTGTGTATCTGACGTGTGTGCGTGTGTGTGTGTGTTGGGCATTCAGAACAAAAAGGTTTGGCATTCAGAATGTCTAGAGAGTTCCTGTGTGTGTGTGTGTGTGTGTGTGTTTGTAGGTGTGCTTCTACCTGAGGATGTGGGGTCTTCAGAGAAGTCAGGTAACTCCTCAGGTGGGTCTCCATAGAAGGAGTTAAACTTGTGACTGGAGACTGCTGCTAGTACAGCTCCCTGAAGACAGACAAACCATCCATGTTAGCACCAGGGTCTCCCAAACAGCAAGACCATTAATCTACGCACGGAAGGTTGAAAATACAAGGCTTACCTTGAGCTTTCTCCTGGAGTTGAACTTCCTCAGCTGTTCTACTGTCTCCAGGAGGTGGATCTTATAGGCATAACGGTCTCTCTCCTGATAAACACACACACATACCCAATCTCACTTAACTAGCCTTTCAGTTCAGCAAAAAGATGTGTGTGTGTTTGTGCGCTTGTCGACCTTGAGCCAATGGTTACTGAAGTGTGTGTTTTTACGTTTTAACTGTTATTAGTATCACAAAGCACACACCCAAAAGTTATACAGTGGCAGGGTTTTTCCTGGCTCAAAATTAGGCAAAGGTGGTCCCACAACCCCCGAAACCCCACACTCCACCGTATGCCAATCTGTGATAGCTGGCTACACACCTGAAAAAATACAACTATTATAGTGTTAAATCTGCCCTGTAGTCCAATTGAGCAGTTTATGTACACTACAATTTCCTCCCTACTAGCAACCAAAATACAAGCAATAGGCTATAAGGGCCAGTGCTCAATATTTAAATTCATAGTGTCGTATCAACACATTTGCTTGTCATCTTTGTCACTATTCCGGCTTACATTTTTGATTGTTCTCGCATTAAAATGTGTCTGTGATGCTTATTCTCTCCCCTCCGTCTGGTACAGTACCAGTGTCGTCTGTTTGACCAATCATAGTTCATAGACGAGCAATAATATT
This sequence comes from Esox lucius, assembly GCF_011004845.1. Taxonomy (NCBI): domain Eukaryota; kingdom Metazoa; phylum Chordata; class Actinopteri; order Esociformes; family Esocidae; genus Esox; species Esox lucius. Next base: position 35,203,267 of record NC_047588.1, read on the forward strand.
CGATGGCTTGTCTGTTTTGACCAATCATAGTTCATAGTGCATTCTAGAGTGGGACCCAAACATTGCATCTTACGAGGCAAATTTTATGCGATAATTTTTTATTAAGAACAGGTTCCTTGGGTTGAAAACAATATAGGCAAGAGACACATGTTCTCCCCTAACCTGTTGTGCGTTTCCGACAAAGGCCGATAAGGCAGGGTCATTTTAAAAGTTAATGAACAACTAGCGAAATCAACATGCTGTTCAGTCCCGGCAGCTTGTGGCGCGTATTGCGGCCTTACGGACATGGCTTGTCAACGGTGTCATGTTAACTACGCCTGCCCTACACCTGCCTTTCTAGCAGTGACACATTAGAAGCCTGTGAACCAACTGGCTTTTATGCGTCACATCAAATGCAAGTATGTTCATGAAAAGATGATAATGATATTTATAGTGATATTTTGATGACTATCTATTAAAAAAGTAATCATGTACATTGTATCATATTTATGTAAACAGCAATCGCTTCTACCAGCTCATGTCTCACATCACATGCAAAACTGTGGTACAAATCAATATTCTGATGATTTGATATTTACATACAATACTTCTGTACAATACAATTGTATTGTGTGTTTTTGTTTTTAATTCAGTCCGGGCCAGTAGATTTCAAACCAGCTGGCCCGAAAGAGCCAGTGAGAAAAAAAGTTAGTGTTGGGCCCTGCCCCCAAACACTTTGGCTCCACAATGCGTCTAGCATACAGAGCATATCATTCCCTATTCATAATGTGTGGGCCACCTGATAACAAAACTATGTTTATTAGAAGATCTAGGAATCACAAAAAAATAAGAATATGAAATCACTCATCACGCTTAACTAATACTATGCTGTTATACTATGTTCTTGCATTAAAAAGGCAGAGATGTATATACTGCCACCTTGTCGCTCTGTTTTTTCACCATCCTTGCCTTGACACCATGTTATTTATCCCTTCTCTTGACTTCCCTTAGCTATGCTCAGGGTTGGGTAGGTTACTTTTTAAGTTACCTGTCCACATTTGTAATCAGTAACGTAACTTTTTGATTACTCAAACTCAATAACATAATTTATGCAAACTGCTCTTTGCGGATGATGTTGTCGTGTTGGCCCCTTCTAACCAGGACCTTCAGCACTGGGACGGTTTGCAGCCGAGTGTGAAGCGGTGGGGATGAGAATCAGTACCTCCAAATCCGAGGCCATGGTCCTCAGTCGGAAAAGGGTGGCTTGCCCACTTCAGGTTGGTGGAGAGTGCCTGCCTCAAGTGGAGGAGTTTAAGTATCTAGGGGTCCTGTTCACGAGTGAGGGAAGGATGGAACGGGAGATTGACAGACGGATCGGTGCAGCTTCTGCAGTAATGCGGTCGATGTATCAGTCTGTCGTGGTGAAGAAAGAGCCGAGCCGCAAGGCGAAGCTCTCGATTTACTGGTCAATCTACGTTCCTACTCTCACCTATGGTCATGAGCTTTGGGTAATGACCGAAAGGACAAGATCCTGGATATTTGGTGGCCGAAATGAGCTTTCTCCGCAGGGTGGCTGGGCGATCCTTACAGATAGGGTGAAAAGCTTTGTCACCCGAGAGAAGCTCAAAGTAGAGCCGCTGCTCCTCCACATCGAGAGGGGTCAGCTGAGGTGGCTTGGGCATCTGTTTCGGATGCCTCCGGAACGCCTTCCTAATTCATAATTTGGTTCAAATAGCGATGTTTTTATAACATTAAACTGTGTCATATAAAATTGTTCGTCATTTAAATATGTTAATTGTAAATTTTTACACTGTACATTGCATATATAATGTTGTTGGGGACAGTAGCCTACATACTCCAATTTGTACTCCAATCATAGTCGTCTTTTTACCAGTCATCTTCGTCTGTCTCTGTTGGAAATACATGTGTGATTCTACTAGACTTCATCTGAAACGTTAACAAATGTTATGCAGATTGGACGTAGTTCAGGCGTTTTTAACAAGGCGGCCAACTTTGAGTTTTATATGCAGGAAAATCCCTGTATAGACCATTCAATGACATGGACACTTCCCTCAAAATAATTAAACAAGAATAGAAAGACAGCATCACTACTCTACATACAGAGATGCCCTCAGTACTGCTCGGTCCTCCTACTTCTGCAACATTATCAGTAGCTCTAATATGAACTCACATACCTTATTCTCAACAGTCAACAAGCTACTTCAGCCTCGCCATAACAACCATACCTCACATACTCTCCCTGCCAGCACTTTCCTTTCATTCTTCAAAGACAAAATCAAAAAAATCAATGCATCACTGTTAGGTCAGTTTCCCTGTTCCCTTTCTCCAACCGCTGATTACTCACTCTGTCCACCGCCTGTCCTTCGCACTCACCTTCATACATTTTCCCCCATTGACTCCGACTATATCACCAAAATTATACTCTCGTCCAAATCAACTTCCTGTTCCCTTGATCCCATTCCAGCCTCTCTCATTAAAGCCTGCCTGCCTGCACTCTGTCCCTACATCACACGCATCATTAACCTATCCCTCACCCATAGCATTGTCCCGTCCATCTATAAAACTGCTGCTGTCACTCCCATCTTAAAGAAGCCTGGACTAGATACCACCATCCTGAACAATTTCCGCCCGATATCCAACCTCCCCTTCCTTGCCAAAACCCTGGAAAGGACGGTTGCCTCTCAACTCCAACACCTGCTTCACAATGACCTGTTTGAACCCCTCCAGTCTGGTTTCCGCCCACTCCACAGCACAGAGACTGCACTACTCAAAGTTGTCAATGACCTCCTCATCTCTGCTGATGCTGGTTCCCTCAACATCCTGATTCTCCTGGATCTGAGTGCCGCATTTGACACCGTGAGCCACCAGATCCTCCTCACCAGGCTCAGGGGTCTGGGTGTTGAGGGAACCGCACTCTCCTGGCTGCAAACCTACCTCACAAATCGAACCCATTACATCTCCCTCAGTCACCAAAAATCTGAAATATCTACAGTCACGCAGGGGGTCCCCCAGGGCTCTGTTCTGGGTCCCTTACTCTTCATTATTTACATCCTCCCCCTTGGTCAGATCCTCCGCCACTTCAACCTTAATTTCCACTGCTACGCTGATGACACACAGATTTATCTCAGCACCAAATCTCTCACCAACCCACCTCTGGCCCATATTGAATCATGTCTCTCTGAAATAAAAATATGGATGCATCACAACTTCCTCAAACTCAACAGTGAAAAAACAGAACTTCTTCTCATCGGCACCAAATCCACCCTTAGTAAAACTGGCACATTCTCTCTCACCATTGACAACACTGTAGTTTCTCCATCCCCCTGTGCTCGCAACCTTGGGGTCATCCTTGACTCCACCCTCTGTTTCGAGCAACACATTAAACAGACTGTCAAATCATCTTTCTTTCATCTTCGTAACATTGTAAAACTCAAATCCTCCCTCCCCCCACCTGCAGCTGAAACTCTGATTCATGCATTCATCTCCTCCCGTCTTGACTATTGTAACTCCCTCTTGTCCGGAATCAACTCCTCATACCTCCATATGCTCCAAATGGTTCAAAACTCTGCTGCGAGGCTTCTTACTCATTCAAAGTCCTGGCAGCACATCACCCCCATCCTCTGTGAGCTTCACTGGCTCCCTGTCAAACAGCGCATTGAATACAAAATACTCCTCCTGACTTACAAAGCCCTCCACAAACTTGCTCCCCCCTACCTCTCGGACCTTCTTCAACACTATCAACCTTCACGCTCACTCCGCTCTTGTACAGCAGGCCACCTCATCATCCCCAGATCCAAGCTACGGAGCTTTGGTGATAGGGCATTCTCCAGGGTTGCTCCCCGGCTCTGGAACTCACTGCCACAATCCATCCTTGACTCTGACTCTCTTAACACCTTCCGACTCCGCCTTAAGCCATTTCTGTTTAAACAAGCCTTCCCATAGCCCCTTTGTTGTTGTATATTTTATTTCTCAGTGTTCTTTGTTTTGCTTGTTTTTGTAAAGCGTCTTTGGGTCATTGAAAAGCGCTATATAAATCCCATGTATTATTATTATTATTATTATTATTAAATAAAACAAATACACACACTGAAACAATTCTAACAAATACAGTGGTGTGAATAGAGATGAAGGTGTAAACACAGAGTATAGTGGTGGTACAGCATTTATAGTAGTGAGTATTAAGTTAAAAACGTGCAGTAGAAACAGAGTAGTAATGGATTGTAAATGTGTGTCTGCGTGTCTGTCTGTCTGTTTCTGTGTGTGTGTGTGTGTGTGTGTGTGTACCTTAAGCCAGGGGTGATTGAGGGCCTCGTAGACAGTGATTCTCTCAGCAGGGTCCAGCATGAGCATCCTTCTGACCAGATCCTTAGCACTCTCTGAGATATGGCCCCACTGCCTGGGGTTCAACTGGACACACAAATACACAGAGAGCAACCACATGCTTTCAGTTGGCACAGGGTTACTTATCAGGACAGCACATCAAGTTTTGATTTTTTTTTTTTTTACTGTTGGACAAAAAAGTTTTAAGCCCACCAGGAAATCAACAAGTTATTTTATATTTATATATAGAATTCACCCTGAAAGGTAAAATTTATTCAAAATGATGTATTAGCCAAAAACATTGACACTTTTTCAGATTTTATCCACAGCATTGTGGAGTTATGTAGCTATCCTTGTTGAATATGTAGTTTTATAGCTATCCTGTCTTGACTGTGTAGTTATGTAGCTATCCTTGTTGACTGTGTACTGTAGTTTTGTAGCTATCCTTGTTGACCGAGTGGTTATGTATCAATCCTTGTTGACCGTGTAGTTATGTATCAATCCTTGTTGACCGTGTAGTTATGTAGCAATCCTTGTTGACCGTCTAGTTTTATAGCTATCCTGTCTTGACTGTGTAGTTATGTAGCTATCCTTGTTGACCGTGTACTGTAGTTTTGTAGCTATCCTTGTTGACTGTAGTTTTGTAGCTATCCCTGTTGACCGTGTGGTTATGTATCAATCCTTGTTGACCGTGTAGTTATGTAGCAATCCTTGTTGACCATGTAGTTATGTAGCTATCCTCGTTGACTGTGTAGTTATGTAGCAATCCTTGTTGACCATGTAGTTATGTATCTATCCTCGTTGACTGTGTAGTTATGTAGCAATCCATGTTGACTATGTGGTTATGTAGCTATCCTTGTTGACATGGTGGTTATGTAGCTATCCCTGTTGACCGCGTAGTTATGTAGCTATTGTTGATGACTGTGTAAATATGTAACTACCCTTCTTGACCGAATGGTTATGTAGCTATCCTTCTTCATTATGTTGTTATGTAGTTGTCCTTCTTGATGGAGTGTTATGTAAATCAACTACTACCTTATACTTGCCCCTGCAGATAGCTTCAAACAGACGCTCCTTGGTGCCATAGAAGGGCAGGCAGCCAGACAGCAGGATGAACAGTATAACCCCACAGCCCCACACATCCACTGGCTTCCCATATGGCTCCCTCTTCACCACCTCTGGGGCCATGAAGTGGGGTGTGCCCACGCGACCTGGAGAGAAGACAAGGGGAGGGACAGGAAGAGACCAGGCAAGTATATTATTAAAGCAAAAGTGCTTGCCTAAAATATTTTAACTTCTCATTTTTTCTGAACATGAAACAGGATATGTTCTATACTGTGGCTTTAACAGCTACAAATCTCCATCTCCCGATACAGGGGTAGTTAGTTTCAGATTGCAGGGGAAACCCACTTTGCAGAGACTTGTTATTATTGTGGGTAGTGGGGAGGGGGGGGGGGTTCTGCTTATAACATGGGGGGGCATGTTCTTCCGGCTACATTTACACACAGTAACCCAAATGATCTAAGAACATTTGTTTTTCTAAAATTAAAACCATAAAATACCCTATTTGGATAAATGAACACCCCTTAGAATTGAAATTGCAAACGAACCACCTTTCGGATCACAAATCAAGCTAATAGGCTTCCATCGGTGATTAACTGTAGTGAGACTGATTAGTTCAGTATAAAAGCAGTTGATCATAGGACTCGACTGCATAATAGTGCAATTCAAAGCAAAGAATCTAATATAGGCAGAAAGGCACTTTCAAAAGACCATCAGGATAAAGTTGCAGAAAGGTACAAATTAGCGATCAAAAGGATATGGTATGTCATTTCCATACCATATCCTTTTGATCACAGTTTAAGACCATAAGTGGAAGGTGTATGACACCATCCAGAGCTTGCATAGATTAGGCCGTCCCTCCAAACTGGATGGAGGAAACTGATCAGAGAGGCTAACAAGAGGCCAATGGTAACTTGAGAAGGAGAAGATGGTTCACGTTTCAACATGACAATGACTGTCAAATCGCCAAAGCAACTTTACAGTGGCTGAATGACAAGAAGGTGAATGTCCTTGAATGGATTATTTAGAGCCTCGACCTAAATCCCATTAAGAATCTGTGGAATGATTTGAATAGTCCAGTCCATAAGCTTGAACAATTTTGCAAGGAAGAATGGTAAAATATCGCAAATAGTCCAGGTATGCACAGTGAGTAGAGACATATTCAAAGAGGCTGAAATTCAAGCAAAAGGTAATTCCACCTAACCCTAACCCTTTACAAATACTTCACAGGTGCGCAAATTTAGTAGTGATGTATTTAACAAGACTTACTGTTTTAATTATAATTTTAATTATACATTTTCTTTTTTTGCTTTCACTTGCATATTGTGGGTCAATCTGTGTAAATAAAGAAAGACAAAGACAGATTTTGTGTTTTTCGAATGAATTATAGGCGGTAAAGCAAGCAAGGGGTTGGCTTAATATATATATATATATATATATATATATATATTTTGTATATATATATATATATATATATATTTATATTCTATATATAACTTTCTATTATTCTTCCGACAGAGAGAGCGGGAAAAACAGTGTGTCTGAGAGTGTGTCCATGAGTGTGTGGTGTGTGTATACATTAAACAAACAAAAACAAGTCCACCTTTCATCCCATAACATGGCCAGATTGACATGTGTCTAGTTCCATGTTGAAGGGGATACTGTAGTTTCATAGAGAACCATAGACAACAATACAACCACATTGAGGAGGAAGTTGATATTTGCATCAAAACAATATCTGAGGAAACAAAATGAGCCAACTGTCCTCCACTACAACACAACAAACATGAAGATAAGTATTGTTTCAGTCTTATAAAAAGAGCTAGTCCATTTTTGTTATATAATGAATGTAAAAATGTAATATAATACAATGTATAGAACAATGTAATGTTATATCATGTAATTAACCATTTGATGTCCTATAATGTATACAACATTGCAATGTTATGCATTACCATTCTAAGGTTTGGGGTCACTTAAAAATGTATTTGTTTTGCATGATTTTTTTTTTTAATAGGAAATATATATATTCTGCGCTTAACTCACTGGTACCAACTAATTTATAAGTCCTTGCTAGGCAAAGTTCCGCCGTACCTAAATTCACTAATCACCATAGCTCTACCAACCCGCAGCCTGCGCTCAAGCAGATACATCTCTGTTCACCCTATAAGCCCACACCTCCATTGGCCGCCACTTTTTCCAGTTCTCAGCTGCCAACGACTGTATTTTCTATGTTATTCCCCCTACTGCATAGTGGCACTAATTTTACCTGCACTGCTGTCATATTTGTTTTATGCTCTTTCGCACTATTCCATTTACTTAGGTATGCTCAAATATGTTATTCCCCCTACCGTTAATGCTACACAATCTTTGCATACCGATTGATTTACCTTGCACAAACTGTATAGACTCTTAACTACATTCAGTATTTTTGCCGGACCGCGTAAACGGAGTGAATGTCTTTTACTGTGAGTCCGTCCGTCCCTGACTGACTGACTGACTGGGTGACTGAATATGCCTTGATAAATAGTGTAGTGGTTAGAGACGCGGCATATGGAACAACAGGTCCCGTGTTTGACTCCTGTAGTGGTCAAGACACATGAGGTTCAGGACAGACAAAAACTTTGCTGGCTATAACTTTATGTAGCTACGTAATAGGAAGCCTAAAATAAAACAGTTCTGGTGGATATTAGGATTTGTTCAGAATATACAAAAACTTCACTGGACTAGATTGACAGACTAGATTGTGAACTATATCGCCTTATATAATTAAATTATGGCTTTTATTTTGAAAAAGGAAATCTGAGTTAGCGCTGCTAGCATAATATCCTGCTGCTAGAAGAACGGCCATCACTAATTTACTGTTATGTTACGACTATTTCTGGTTGATTTTTGAATTATGTCTTAGCATTTCTTCAGTATAGTCAAAAACTTTGCTGGCTACACGATTCTCTTGGCTTTTCACTTGACGTTAAAGTCCGTTATCGTCACCTATATTGATACAGTAGTTATTGTTTTCAAGAATGGCAAATAAGCTGTTAAAACGACCAGTAGCAAAAGCCATATAGTTAATAGATGCTATTTGTGGTGGAGGTAAACTGTTATGGAAATCTTGAACTGATGTATTCTTGGTCCTATGCATGTATGAATGAGTTACTAGTTAAAGATGCCGAGAGGGATCTGGTATTTGTCCTAGGGGGACATCCTTGACCAGCATCCTTGACCGGCACAGGTGGATTAGAGGGGTACTAGAAAATCTGTATAACCCTTTAGTGTCCCTGTTGACTATCCAGACATTGTGTCTCCTCAGGATTTGAGAAGGATAAGGTGGGTAAAATTTACCCGCCCTTTGGGTAAATTTTACAGATAGCAACAACTTACCACACCCCTTCTAACATTTGAAATAAATACGGATTATTCATGTATGGAGTTAGAGACTCCTCGGATGATTATGTTTGTAAGCGTTTGACGCGTCTCTCATATTTGCAAATATTAATAAAACTGTTAGAATGTGCCAAGAGAACTTTGTCTCTGTTTCTTACTCCTTTAAGAGTGTCGATCGATGGAATTACCATCACAAAACGTAATAAGAAATGTTACTAAGTTTAACACAATGCGTAATGGTGTCTAGCAACATATTACGGGCTAATACGCTTTTAAAATGGCCAGTGGTAAAAGTCATGCAGTTCATAGATACTATTTGTGGTGGAGGTAAACTTCATAATAAATGTTACTCAGTTGAACACGTTGGTTAATGGTGTCTAAAGAAATATTCAAACTTGACATGATGTTAATGCATGACAACATTATATAATGTCAATACGCTATACTGACATCTGGCATATGGTCAGCTCTGTGGTGCTGTGGTTAAAGACACAGCCTTTCACGTGGGCGACCTAGGTTAGAATCTAGAGAGGGCAGCCATGATCAACACTTTCTATTGCGGCCTGGCTGATCTAGGCTTGCCTTGTTTCTTGTTTTATAGACACTTTATTGTACTTGTATTTTGTCATTTCCATACCACTTAGACATCACCTTGCACAAACTGTATATTGACTCTTTATTCGATCTGTATTATATGTAGATGCTTTATTGTATTTTGTATGTTTATATTTTATGTATCCAACGTAACTATCTTGTCCAGCACAATATAAATATTTATGTTTTATTTTGGCCGGGTCGCCATTGCAAATGAGAATTTGTTCTCAATCGGCTTACCTGGTTTAATAAAGGTTATATAAGATAAAAATTCTATATAATAAATAATAGGAAATATAGTCATTGACAAGGTTAAAAATAAAGATTGTTAATTTAAATAATAATTGTGACCTTCAAACTTAGCTTTTGTCAAAGAATCCTCCATTTGCATCAATTACATCTTTGCAGACCTTTGGCATTCTAGTTGTCAATATGTTGAGGTAATCTGATGAGATTTCACCCAATGCTTCCTGAAGCACCTCTCTCAAGTTGGGCTGGCTTGATGGGCACTCAAAAGTTTGCATACCCTTGGAGAATTGGTAATTTGTAAAGAAATCATGAGCAAAACACATGTCTATTATTTTTTATGGGATTCACATTCAACTGTAGGTCATAACAGAATGGCACAATCATAAAACAAAACATGACAACAAATAAAAAAAATGAACTGACTCCTGTTCAAAAGTCGGCATATCCTTAGTTCTTAATACTGTGTATTGCCTTTAGCACCAATGACAACGTGCAGTCTTTTGTAATAGTTTTCTATGAGGCCCCGAATTCTTGTAGGCGGTATAGCTGCCCATTCGTCTTGGCAAGATGCCTTCAGTTCATGCAAAGTCTTTGGTCGTCCTGCATGAACCGCATGTTTGAGATATCCGCAGAGTGGCTTGATGATATTAAGGTCAGGAGACTGTGATGGCCACTCCAGAACCTTCACCTTTTTGTGCTGTGACCACTGAAGGGTCAGCTTGGCCTTGTGCTTAGGGTCATTGTCATGATGGAAAGTCAATTTTCTTTGCATGATCAGTCATATTTTCAAAATCAATGCCAAAACTTGAATTTCTGCCAGGGTATGCAAACTTATGAGCACAACTGCATGTACCATATGGTCAAGCTGCTCCCACAACAGCTCAATAGGGTTGAGATTTGGTGACGATGCTGGCCACTCCATTATAGACAGAATACCAGCTGACTGCTTCTTCACTAAATAATTCTTGGATTGTCCTGTAGTAGGAGGAAATTGGCTCCAATCAAGCGCTGTCAAAAGGGTATGGCATGGCGATGCAAAATGGAGTGATAGCCTTCTTTCTTCAAGATCCCTTTTACCTTGTACAAATCTCCCACTTTACCAAAACCAAACAACCAACAAGTTCCTTGTTTCTGGCCTTTTTAAGCCTGTAATCAAACCCCAAATTGCCAAAGTTAAGGTAGTGGGGATACTCAATTAGTCTATAGAAGGTCAGTTTTATTGCTTCTTTAATCAGCACAACAGCTTTCAGCTGTGCTAACATGATTGCAAAATGAATTTGTAATGATCAGTTAGCCTTTCAAAATGATTAACTTAGATTAGCAAACAACATGCCATTAGAACACAGGACTGATGGTTGCTGATAATGGGCTTTTGTACACCAATGTAGATCTGTTGTTTCCACCTACAGTAGTCATTTACCATATTAACAATGTCTACAATGTATTTCTTACATCAATTTGATGCAATTTTTATGGAGAAAATGTTGCATTTCTTTTGAAAAAAAGGACATTTCTAAGCGACCTCAAACTTTTGTGCATTAGTGGACATTTTGTCTTTTTCCCAATATACCCATGTTGTTTCCCCCCCCAAAATATGTGAATTTGAATTTGCACTTCGGGCTTTGTCTTACTGCATCAACTCCCAGCAGGCTCAGCAGAGCTGAAGATTATATGTCCTTTGAAGGATATCTTGACAAGCATTTCTGCTTTAATCAAGCTGGTCACTCAGCCTCAAAGTATTCCCCAGCACCTACGTTTGAAGGAGAATGCATTCACCGGCCAACACCCACTACAGAGCTTGCTACCGCCAAACTTAGCACAAGGGGTTGCTGGACGGCAAAGAGGCAAAACCTTTGGTATTTTACTGTAAATTTGGCAAAAACATTCAAGTGTTAGTTCAGCCCAATGGCTATGTCTGCTGGATAAGACAATCACCCTCTTGAATGTAAGCAGACAGTTCCAGCAGAAACCAGCAGAAAAGTACAGAATTGCAAGCAAAGACGACATTGTTAAAAGTTGTATCCTTCTTGTGTGTTGGTGTGTGTGTGATGAGTGAGAAAAGATTGCACTACGTTCCAATAACACTAGCATATCGCACAGCATGAAGCAATGTACTGGCGATACATTTCATATGGTATGCTCCAGGCAACGTAGGAACATAAATACGACATAGCCTCTTTTCCAACATACACACTAGCATTCCGTTAAGAATGCATTGGTCAGTAAATTTTGCTTCATTCCATTTGGTATGCCAACATAGACATTTCCCAGGGCCAGGCAGCCAATCCCATTTCAAACATATAAGTGGTTTCCAGGAATGGGATATTCCCAGCGTGAAATGAGCTGCGTACCTCCAGCCACAAGTCCTGATTCTCCCAGCTGGATGGCCACGCCAAATCCTCCCAGTTTCACGGGGGCACTGTTCTCTTTGGAGGCCAGGAGGACACAGTGGGGCTGATGGGAAGAGAGGGAGAGAAGTCAAACATTTGGAGGAGGATAGAGAGACGGAAGGTGAGAGGGAAACCGTAAGAGGGTGAGTGGGAGAGTGAGGAAGAGAGATAGGTAGAATGAGAGAGGGGGGAGATAAAGAGAGAAAGGGAGCAGGGAAGGAAAGGGAGACAGAAGGAGTGGGGGTGAGGCGGACAGAGTGAGGGAGAGTAGAAGAGGGAGAGAGGAAGAGATGGGGAGAGGAATGGAGGATGGGTGGAGAGAAAATATATTGATAAAGATGAAAATAAAAAATTAAGACAAACCCAAACACTGAACCACCAACCCAGAAACACTATTCACTTCTCTAAGCTGGGAGTCTGTCTGGTGAACAGAAATATAAGATTTCGCTGAAAGGGACACTTGTTGACTGTATTTTTTAATTTTTATTAATCAATTTCTGGCCATTTCTTTTTTTGTTTTTGAAAGCAGTAACCTCCCTACGTTATGTACTCTGATGATTTTTTGACTCCATAACCGAAAACAGCATTCAAAATTCAGAAATGTTAGTTAATGTGAAAATCGCCTTTCATCGCCTTCACAGGTCTCCATCAGACATTGACAATACAGTACCAGTCAAAACGCTGGACACCGCCATTCGTTTGAATGGGTAAGTGCATCCAGACTTTTGACTGATTGTGTCAGTGTTTCTCAGGAGAAGTGTATCTGTAGGGTTAAACTAGTTTCTTACCAGAGGCTACAGAAGACTTCAAGCCATTAAGCTATTGTTTGTACTGACACAGCACCAGACTGTACATGGTCCCTGGCAAATGACTTATTAAAAGAAAAGAACCACAAAACACCCTGGGTAAATACAAAATGCCTGCAGCCACTGTGGGTGTGTGTGTGGTGTGTCACAGAAATCTGCACATCAAAGACAGAGCTGTTTCCAGTACTGGCGTTCTGATAACTCGCACCAACAAAGCGCGCGCGCACACATGCATGAGTGAACGTCTTAATTAGAGTATGACGCCACCCACTCAACATTCTGCTGATATTGTCACATAAAAACAATGCAACTCCTCTTTCATTCTGAACACAGACACGGCGGCTGTGGTAGTTAACTAGTACAAGGTTTTCTGGTTTTCACAAAATATCGGGCGACACAAAGTGCTAAGTCAGCGGTGGCTCGCCTGGGTGGCAAAATGAAAACTGTGAAAGATATGGAATCGTGGTGGTTACAGAAATACTGTTTTGACAACCTTGAAGGTAAAAATAAATTGATGTAGCTGACGTGCATACTTCAGGAACGGTAACCATATATAATCAGTGTGTATTGCGGACGGTGTGTTGTGCACAGTTTGCATGTAGCCGGACGCTGCATGTGATGCGTAAGGCTCTGTGTGTGTGCGCGTGTGTGCGTGGGTGTGTGAGCAAGATGGTGTTAGTGTAAGTGTGATGCCAGCAAGTAAGCGAGGCTGGGAGTATTCCGTCACTATGTCTCAGTGGGTTAAGAGATGTGATCTGTGTCTCCACCCACTGTCCTTCCAATCTATGAGCTGAGACATGATTCTATATATCACAACAGCAAAACAAGCAAAGACGGGAAAGGCAAGAGAGAGGGGGAAGAAGGAGAGAGGGTGGTTCACCTGTTAGTCACTGTTCTCCAGAAAGAGGAGATGTCGGAAGACAGCGGGTGGGTCCTAAATAAAAACTTACAGAACTGAAAGAGTAAAACTACAAAAGTCTATTCAGGGTGGCTGCAACTCTATAAGAAAGGGGGAGAAAATATAGAGAAAAAACAGACTGGTTTAAGAAGAGAAAACTTGTGCTCTAAGCAGGACTACTAATCTCACACAGAAAGAGAGAGGGAGAACAAGAGAGAGAGAGGTAGAAAGAGAAGAGAGTTTTCATTCTCTGCTGCTTCATAGGCACATTCACACAGACAGAAGAGAGACAACATTACCAATGGAAATTCACAGGGTGAGTACCACGCATTTTCTGAAAAGCTTTTTTCATAATGGTTAAGGTTATGGAAAAATCATGTGTGCTAAAAGAGATCATGTTGTAATTTTTTTTACATTACCACTGTTGTTTGAAAAATGTACAGTCTCAGTCCGAAAGAGCAGGTTGTCTTGATAAAGCCACCTGAGGCAAAGTTTCTAGATTTTACAGACAGATCTTTGAAGTATTTTGTTAAAGTATCTTGTCGAGAATAAAAGCAAAATGAAAATCTATTTTATGTTCTTGATGTCCCCCTAAAGTCCCTTGGTGAACTCAATAGTGGCCAGTCAGTCGGTCAGCGAAATTAATGCTTAGTGGATTAGGTGTTGATCCGGACCTAAATCGTTCAGTTTGGCCTCCTGCCATCAAAACAGACCAGCACTAATGAGAGAGAAGAACTTTCCCAAGAGAAGTATGTGTAAGAAGCAGGAAACACACATTCACTTAATCCTGAATCTATCGAGTTACAACATACTAAAACCCAACAGCCCCCCTACCTCCCACCCACCAAGCAAAGAATCCCAGACGGCTATTTCTTTTGCTTGATATAAGAAACAAGAGAAAGTTGGGGTCTGATATTAAAACCCTCACCTCTTTTCTTCCCCCATGCAGGGCTGAGGACTGACACACCATACTGACACCATGACGGCCAGCTTCCCAAACAATGTCACCGCCACAGCCCTTTCCGATTTGACCCACCCACTTCTTGCCACGGAGATGACCTACGCGCCCCGCTTGCCCACGCACTCCAGCCCCTCGTGCCCTCCTGACGATGGCTCCCTGATGATCCCTCTGGCCATTCTTTACTCAGTGCTCTTTGTGTTGGGCCTGGCCGGCAACGTCCTGGCTCTATGGGTCTTCCTCCACGTTCACTCTAAGAAGAACTCGATTCGTGTTTTCCTCATCAACACGGCGCTGGCTGACCTGCTCCTGGTCATCTGTCTCCCATTCAGAGTGTTCTACCACAGTAAAGGGAACCACTGGGACCTGGGTTCCACACTCTGTAAGGTGGTGGGGAACCTATTCTATATGAACATGTACATCAGTATCACCTTATTGGGGCTGATCAGTGTGGACCGCTACCTGAAGATCCAGCGGTGCAGATGGAGGTCGTCTAGCCCCCAGGCCAACAGGTGGAGTGCAGCCCTGTGTGGCACAATTTGGATGCTGGCCCTTGTCTCAGTCCTACCCATGATTGTCCTCAAAGAAGGCAACGAGGAGACCAACAGGTGGGTTTGACTTTTCACACTGGCCTCAGGGGCGGAGCTTAGCTTTCTCAGGGACGGATCTTGCTACTGCTACCTGATTTTCCAACTAACAGATAGAGGCAGATAATATTTAATACTCCCATCATGTACCATGATGAACAGAGCTGGTTATTAGGCTACAACAAAACTACACGCAGTTGCTAAACTTCACCGCTGGCTGCTGTTGGACCTGCATCATAACTGTATTTCCCCCTGCGCTTAAATCTGCTCCCGTCATTGTAATGTCAGCTCTATCCATCTTCTCATGCTTCTCCTGCTCAACAACTTTACTAAAGATGTTTCTCAAGGCCACATAGGCCTATCATTTATTACATTTTTATAATATATTGCTTTTCTTTCCTCTGAGTGGCAGACATATATACGTTTGATTTTCATGTTTTTTTTTTTACTAAAGCTAACTCAACAGTTCGAATCCTTAGCACACTGCCCGACAAGATCCGACGTTACACCCAGGGTTGCCATGCATCACTGACATTGTCCAACGCAATCACCTCTGAACTGAACATAAAAACAGCACAAATGCAGTTTCTTCTATACAGCCTGTACATCTGGAAACCTCCACATCTAGCAACATTGGTCACAGCCCCACGGTCACATATTGGTCGATCATACAAATGCATTATGGAATAAAAAAACAAATACAGATGTTTATTAATTCAATATTAACTAAACAGTGGGGGCCCCACACTAAATAGGCTGCTGATTGGCTGCCATGCACCCTGCCACGCACCCATTTAAGCTTTGCCTCTGATTGGCCTCCTGAGAGGTGTGGAAGACAGCCCTCACAGTGCTGACACCAGGGATTCACCAAGCTGTCGACTGTTTGACACTTTTCATTTCTACGAGAAGACTCATTATCGCATTTAAAGCTGAGAAGTTCAGGTTAAATGTTTGTTTTATTGATACAGTGCCATTGGAAAGTATTAAGAGCTCATTCACCTTCTCCAAATGTTGTTGTGTTATAGGCAGTAATTATAATTTATGATTATTTTTTTTCATTAACCTACACACAATTCCCCATAATGACAACGTGAAAACCTGTTTGTAGAAATGTGCGCCAATTTCTTGAAAATGAAAAAATTAACTAGCTCATGTTCAGTGGATATGAAACGTCTACACACCCCTGTGAAAAGTTTTTGTGATAAAAAAATTAGACAAAGATAAATCATGTCAGAACTTTTTCCACTTTTAATGTGACCTATAATGTGAACAATTCAATTGAATTTTTTTTTTTTAATAAAAACCTTACAATAACCTGGTTGCATAAGTGTGCACACCTTCTTATAACTGGGGATGTGGCTGTGTTCAGAATTAACCAATCACATTCAAACTCATGTTAAATAGAAGTCATTACACACCTGCCCTCATTTAAAGTGACTCCGATAAATCACAATTAAAGTTAATCTGTTCTAGTAGGATTTTCCTGACATTTTCTTAGTTGCATCTCAGAGCAAAAGCCATCGTCTGCAGAGAAATTCCAAAGCATCAGAGGGATCTCATTGCTGAAAGATATCAGTCAGGAGAAGGGTACAAAATAATTTCCAAATCATTAGATATACCATGGAACACAGTGAAGAGAGTCATCATCAAGTGGAGAAAATATGGCACAACAGAGACATTACCAAGAATTGGACGTCCCTCCAAAATTGATGAAAAGACGAGAAAAAAAACGGTCAGGGGGGCTTCCACGAGGCCAACAGCAACATTAAAGTAACTGCAGGAATTTCTGGCAAGTGCTGGCTGTGTGCTACATGTGACAACATTCTAGTGGTGGGTTTCATATGAATGGGCTATGGGGTAGGGTGGCAAGCACGTGGGAAGGAATTATGAACAGGTCGAAATACCAGGCAATTTTGGCACAAAACCTTCAGGAGTCTGTTAGAAAGCTGAAGCTAAAGTTCACCTTTCAGCACGACAACGACCCAAAGCACACATCCAAATCCACAAAAGCATGGCTTCACCAGAAGAAGATTAATGTTTTGGAATGGCCCAGCCAGAGCCCAGACCTGAATCCAATTAAACATTTGTGAAAGATCTGAAGAGGACTGTGCTCAGGAGATGTCCTTGCAATCTGATAGATTTGGAGCGCTTTAGCAAAGAAGAGTGGGCAAATATTGCCACGTCAAGATGTGCCATGCTATTAGACTCCTACCCAAAAAGACTGAGTGCTGTAATAAAATCAAAAGGTGCTTCAACAAAGTATTAGTTTAAGGGTGTGTACACTTATGCAACCAGGTTATTGTGAGTTTTTTTATTTTATTTTTCTCAAAGATTTCAGTATGATTTTCAATTGAATTGTTCACGTTATATGTCACATTCAAAGTGGAAAAGGTTCTGACATTATTTATTTTTGTCTCATTCTTTTACATCACAAAAACCTGGCATTTTTACTGGGGTGTATAGACTTTTTATATCCACTGTACATAAGCATTCAGACCCTTTGCCACTTGAACTTGATTGGAGTCCACCTGTGGCAAATTCGATTGATCTGATGTGATTTAGAAATGAGTCTATATATGGTCCCACACTTCACAATGAATGTCAGGACAAAGAAGTCCAACAAACTCTCAGTAGACCTCAGAGATAGAACTGAGTCAAGGCATCTGGGGAAGGTTATAAAAATAATTGCCAAAGCATTGAAAGTTCCCAGGAGCACAGGGGGCTGCATCAATGTGAAATGGAAAAAGTTGTGAACCACCAAGACTTTCCCTCGAGCTGACCATCTGGCCAAAGAAAGTAACCTAGCAAGAGCTTCAGAGCGCTCCATCACAGTTTTCTAGATGAAAACCATTCCTAAGTAAAAGGCACATGACACAGCTGAAGGATTCCCACAGAATGAGAAAAAAGATTGTCTATATTGGGAAGACCAAAATCAAACAATAAGGCCTGAATGCCAAGCACTTTGTCTGGGTGAAAACAAGGTACAGCTTAACACCTGGCTAATACCACCCATAGGTTACGGCGTGGTGGGATCACCTGGCTATGGGTAGGCTTCTCATTGGCAGGGACTAGTAGACTGGTCAGAATTGAGAAAATGGGTGAACAGGGCAAAATACTGAGAGGTCCCTGAAAAAAAACTGAGCCAGAGTGATTAGGACCTCTGACTGGGGCTTTCAGCACAATGACTTAAAGCACAAAGTCAAGATAATGCTGGAGTGGCTTTAGGACAAGTCTATGATTGTCCTTGAGTGGCCCAGCCCAATCCCAGACTTGAACTCCATTTAATATCAGTGCAGAGATTTGAAGATTGCAGTTCAGTGATGCTCCTAATCAAATCTGGCAGAGTGTGAAATAATCTACAGGGAAGAACAGGAGAAACTGCCCAAATCCAGGTGTGCAAAGCCAGTATAGGAATACCTAAGGTTGTGCAAATTGGCCTTGCATTCCCTTGGTTACAAGAGGGTGGACTGGCAAAGCATTCTTTGTCTCACTGTACTCTAGTCACTCCTTGTGACAGGCGTGATAGTCAAGAAAAACAGCATGACTTGGTAGGGGCAAGTGCTGATGTTCAACTTTCCTGAGATGGTTGACAGTTCCTGCAATAAAATATTTTCACTATAAGTAATATTGAGTAACATTGAGAAGAAAACAGTGGAATTTCAAATCAAGTACATCCAGTACAATTATTTATGCTGACATTTGGGAAGGGAGAAAAATACATTAAAAAAAAAACAATACATAAAAAATGCTCTTATCTTTCAAGGAGAACTCTGTTGCTTACATTTATATATGTACAGTCCAACATTTTTAATGACATTATTAGTTGTTTTATTCTCAGCAAAAGTGTCCCAATCTCTCAGGTGTTTTCAGTATAAACAGCGGCAGCATGCGAAGTGGAAGGCCTACTTCAACCTCTTCCTGGTTGGCGTTTTCTGGATTGTATTTGTCTGCCTAGTGGTGTCGTATGGGAAGATTGCTGTCAAGCTGCTGAGGACATCAAGGAATAAACCAGACCTCCCGAATGCTCCTCACTACAACCGTACCGCCAAGAAGTCATTTTTTGTCCTATTTTTGTTTACCGTCTGCTTCGTCCCCTATCACATTGTCCGGGTGTTCTACATTGTATCCCAGATAACTGACACTTCATGCTTCTGGAGGGGCGTGGCAGACAAAGCCAATGAGGTGGCGCTGTTACTCTCCGCCCTCAACAGCTGCCTGGATCCTGTAATGTACTTCCTCTTGTCAGCATCAGTGAGGAAAGAGACGCTTCGACTGTTAAACCATGTTTTCCAACTGAGTAATTTGGGCGGTAGTGGGAGTGCCTCCAGTGCAGACTGTGGGAGGATTCTTGTGGAAGAGCCAACTGTCTGTTTCAATAGTTATGTGGGGAACAAAACACTTGTCCAACCAGTGGGATGTTAACACATTGGAACAAATTAACTTGGTTTGGTGATGTGGGGATATTAGTGGACAAAAAAGGCTAGCCATCCTCTTCAATGGACCACAAAATGGCAGCCAAATCCATCTTCCATCAGGTATGAGGACCAACCAAAATTAAAGCCATTTTGTGCCGAGAAAGATCCATATAAGCTTGGGGCAATTACAGTCATATAGTTCATATAATAAAGGAATGTTTGTCATGTTATGTCAAATAAAACATTTATGCAATGGACATGTCATGTTATGAGAACAACACAGACATTGAGAAGAACATCCAGGTACACAGTGATAAAAAAGCCTAAGTATCATAATTACATATAGGGGCACATTAAGGTACTTCTGGAACTTCGGTTATAAAAATAAATGAATATACAGTTCCGGATAAAATTAAGAGACCACTGCACCTTTTTCTTTCCTTTCCAAAACAGTCTAAAAGGAAGGTTTTGAGTGAGGAACGGAAGGGTTAAAATTAAGAGACCACTGCATATTGAACGTTTCTGTTCCTCACTCAAAACTTTCATTTTCAACTGTTTTGGAAAGGAAAGAAAAAGGACATGTAAACTTTTTCCAGAGATGTATATATACTGAATAATAACAGACCATATGGATAAAAACAGTGTCTGTGTCTTCCAGAAACTGAAACCCATCATCTTTTAAAAACCATCATGTAATGTCTATAAACATCGTCCAAACGAAGCATAAACAAATTTGTAAAAAAATATTACACAGCAGGAACAGCAATTGATATATATTTCAGTCAGGTACGCAACCTTAGAGGTGACATGAAAAAACCCTCCAAACACGTCCAAACACATACAGTGGGGAGAACAAGTATTTGATACAGTGCCGATTTTGCAGGTTTTCCCACTTAAAATGCATGTAGAAGTCTGTAATTTCTATCATAGGTACTCTTCAACTGTGAGTGACGGAATCTAAAACAAAAATCCAGAAAATCACATTGTATGATTTAGCATTTAATTGCATGACATAAGTATTTGATACATCAGAAAAGCAGAACTTAATATTTGGTACAGAAACCTTTGTTTGCAATTACAGAGATCATACGTTTCCTGTAGTTCTTGACCAGGATTGCACACACTGCAGCAGGGATTTTGGCCCACTCCTCCATACAGACCTTCTCCAGATCCTTCAGGTTTTGGGGCTTTCGCTGGGCAATACAGACTTTCAGCTCCCTTCAAAGATTTTCTATTGGGTTCAGGTCTGGAGACTGGCTAGGCCAGGACCTTGAGATGCTTCTTACGGAGCCACTCCTTAGTTGCCCTGGCTGTGTGTTTCGGGTCGTTGTCATGCTGGAAGTCCCAGCCACGACCCATCTTCAATGCTCTTACTGAGGGAAGGAGGTTGTTGGCCAAGATCTCGCGATACATGGCCCCATCCATCCTCCTTTCAATATGGTGCAGTCATCCTGCCCCTGTGCAGAAAAGCATCCCCAAAGAATCATGTTTCCACCTCCATGCTTCACGGTTGGGATGGTGTTCTTGGGGTTGTACTCATCCTTCTTCTTCCTCCAAACACGGCGAGTGGAGATTAGACCAAAAAGCTCTATTTTTGTCTCATCAGACCACATGACCTACTCCCATTCCTCCTCTGGATCATCCAGATGGTCATTGGCAAACTTCAGATTGACCGTAATCTTGAACTACTTCCATTTACTAATAATTGCGCCAACGGTTGTTGCCTTCTCACCAAGCTTCTTGCCTATTTTCCTGTAGCCCATCCCAGCCTTGTGCAGGTCTACAATTTTATCCCTGATGTCCTTACACAGCACTCTGGTCTTGGCCATTGTGGAGAGGTTGGAGTCTGTTTGATTGAGTGTGTGAACGGGTGTCTTTTATACAGGTAACGAGTTCAAACAGGTGCAGTTAATGGAGAACAGGAGGGCTTCTTAAAGAAAAACTAACAGGTCTGTAAGAGCTGAAATTCTTACTGGTAGGTAGGTGATCGAATACTTATGTCATGCAATAAAATGCTAATTAATTATTTAAAAATCATACAATGTGATTTTCTGGATTTTTGTTTTAGATTCCGTCTTTCACAGTTGAAGTGTACCTATGATAAACTACAGACCTCTACATGCGTTATAAGTAGGAAAACCTGCAAAATTGGCAGTGTATCAAATACTCAACATGCTCACTAATGTATGATGCCACTTATTATCTTGAGCTGCATACATTTTAGACATGACCGGTGAAAAGAGCAGAGCGAGTATGATGTTACTTTGGCATGAGCTGTATCCCTTCTATTAATTTTTTTGAGTAATTTGTTCCATCAAAATCAAAATTATTATTTAGTTCCATCAATATATATATTTTTTCCTTATTTCACCTCTAGGTCTTCGTAGTCAGGTGGTTATACTACACGATTTGGGTCTGATTTAGCAGAAGCTGTTTTAAATTTCAGAGACTAAATCCCCAAGTCATTGCCTACTTGGGACATGTTCAAGGATGCTTGTTTAATGTGAGAAGATCAAAAAGAACATTTGAGAGCTAACAATTTGAGGGCAGATGTCCTGATATTAGTTTCACTTAATCATCAGAATATCTGCAAATTTGTTACGGAGTGAGATGTGCAGATACACATTCTTGAGGACAGTGATTGTCAACAGCCAATGAGTGCTCACTACAGTAAAAACCAGTGAGATAGAATATGTATACACTGTGCAGACATGAGAAGGAGCGATGACCACTACTAGTCTTGAAGCATTTCCACGCGCAAAATACATTTACACATCTCTGAATTCACAAGCACTATTAACACACTCATTTACTAGATCTTTCAGCACAATTTCAGAAGTTGTTTGAATCTTGGGGTCACAAAGGCTCCAAAACTCAAATGACATGCCACCTCCATGCCAACAGGCTGTTTGGACGTCTTGCCAGAAGAAAACCTTAAATCCCATCAAAACAGATGTTTCAGTGCCTGGAGTTTGCTAAATAACATTGGAACTGGGATGTATGGTCAGATGAGTGTAGAGACTTTCTTCTGGTAAGACATCCAAAGAGCTTGTTGGCATAGAGGTGGCATCTAATTGTAGTTTTGGCGATTCTCCAACTGTGATCCTTTTACCACCTGAAGCATCCCTTTCACAAAATAGTCACACGTCCTTTTCCAGTCAGGTTCCTCACAGATTCAGTTTGTTAAAACTTCTTAATAATTTCCCTGATAGTGGAGTGGTAATATCACTGTCTGTAGTACAGACTAAATAGTTCAAATATTTTCTTAAATTACAACCCTGTTTCCCAAAAAGTTGGGATGCTGCGTAAAATGCAAATAAAAACAGAATGCAATGATGTGCATATCATTTATCCCTGTATTTTGACTTGAAAATATTACACAGACAACTTACACAATTTTGAAAATGTTTTTGGAAAAATACATGCTCATTTTGAATTTGATGCCAGCAACATGTTTAAAAAACGTTGGGACAGGTGGATGTTTACCGTTGTGTTGCGTCACCTCTTCTTACCTTCCGGGACTCAGGTGATTGTTGGCTGGATTACATAATTTGAAGATTCTGGGTCCTACATTCATTTCTGTAAAAGGTATCATGAGTATTGTATATCTATGTAATCACTACCTTCTCCGCTAAAACAAATTTCATGGTCACTATTTAGAAAATGTATGAGTCGGAAAGGCAAGAACAATGTTCTACAGAGAACATTTCTGTGATATGGTATAACATTTTATTGAAACCATAATGAAGTTTAGTTTCAATGGCTTTTTCTGATACCACCATGCCTTTACTGTCATATTACAGTGTTTTAGGCTCAAAGTAATGAATGCAATTAATAATACAATGTAAAACAATATGGGTTCCCCCAAAAAATGGGGGTTTTTCACCCTCTATATCGAACCATATTTCATAATTTTGATAGATGCTCACTTGATTCTTTGTTGATGTAATTACACCAAACAGCAGAGGACCGGTAGAGCAGTTGTAGTAACGTCTCGTTCTAAAATCAGTAAGACACCAAACCTTTTGAAACAAAATCCCCTTCCTCAGCCTCTTGATTACGTTCAAATACATGTTCTAAAATGTATTGGGTTGAAAACAAAGAGCAATTGTGCATAAACGTAACGACAACTACATTGATATTTGCCAATAAGACCAGTGGCTTTCGCCATCGCCGTGATTGTTTTCATCTCCAAGACAATGACCCCAAATGTTCCCATCATCCCTACATCGTAAAGGTCATGTTTCCAGGCGTTATGACATAATAGAAGCGCCGTTTGTGATTGGGCAACAAGGATTAGACCTACAAACAAAAGGATAAGTTAACATTACATTACATGATGGTGGTCAGTTTTGGGGGAACTCTACTTTTGCCTCACGCAGGCTCTGATCTCCATAGGAACACTATGTACTGATCGCTTTGTTTGAACTGTGTGCTGACAAGAAGCCATATGGAAGGACTCTCTTCTTTAGTCCAGAGGATGTGGTACACATTATTCACAAAAGATATTTAAAATGTTGATTTGTCAGACCCCAGTTTTCCACTTCGCCTCCATCTTAAATGAGCTCTGGCCCAGAGAAGGCGGTCGCGGTTCTGGATCATGTTTATATATGGTTTCGTCTTTGCATGGTCAAGTTTTAACTTGCATTTGTGGATGCAGCGATGTACTGTGTTAACTTTTTGGAAGTGTTCCTCAGCCCATGCAGTGATTTCCACTACAGAATAGTGTATTTTTAATGCAGTGCCGCCTTGGTGCCCGAAATCATGGCCATCTAATATTGGTTTTCAGCATTGTCCCTTGCATACAGAAATGTCTCTGGATTCTCTGAATCTTTTAATGATATTATGTACTGTAGATGATGAGATCCCCAAACTCTTTGCAAATTTATATAGAACATTTTTATTCTTAAAATCAAATTCAACGTGTGCATATATTTGTACTATTTTCTATTTAATATAGGCTTTAAATGATTTGCATAACATTACATTCTGTTTTTAATTTACATTTTACACAGCATCCCAACCTTTTCGGAAACAGAGTTTTCCTAGACTTTATCCATGTCTGTGAAACAGTCTCTAAAAGAATACAAAGCTAAGTTTGCAAAAAAATATAAAAATATTGAACAATCCAATTTTTTGTCATACACTTGGTCAACTGCATAAGTGGCAATAATGGACCTCATTCAAGCCACAACACGCACAACCTTGAGGCGGATGGGCTACAACAGCAGAAGACCCCACCGGGTACCACTCATCTCCACTACAAATAGGAAAAAGAGGCTACAATTTGCACGAGCTCACCAGATCTCAACCCAATAGAGCATCTTTGGGATGTGGTGGAACGGGAGCTTCGTGCCCTGGATGTGCATCCCACAAATCTCCATCAACTGCAAGATGCTATCCTATCAATATGGGCCAACATTTCTAAAGAATGCTTTCAACACCTTGTTGAATCAATGCCACGTAGAATTAAGGCAGTTCTGAAGGTGAAAGGGGGTCAAACACAGTATTAGTATGGTGTTCCTAATAATCCTTTAGGTGAGTGTATATAATAATATTAATAATATAACAATATTTGTCTGGGCTTCAGATTTGAGATCGAACCATTTTACTTTTTTACTTGCAGAGTTGTGCGCCATTCTCCGTGTTAACAAGTAATAGCATCCCATGCATCGTTTTTTGTTGTTATTTATATCCACTACTGACACTACGGCATATGACAGCACATTTGCTGTTCAGTTCCTGCTTCCTGTACTTCCACTTCAGAACTAATTGGCTGGTGCTCCACCCTCTTGAGGTTTCTCTCTCAACTTTTCTTTTGAATTTTTTTCTGTGTGCGCACATGGCCATGCAGTCTCATGCCCTTTTAAGGGGACTGGTGGGGCGTTTTCCTATGCTAATTGGGAACTACTGGCATGCACTTTCAGTTTACGAGGACAATGGGATTCATCATTATAAGAACATAGGTGCGAACAATTCTGCAGTTTAAGAACACATCATGAATCTGACATATACTTTTCATACTGTAGGACCTTTCTCACAAACTAATTTAAGAGAATAATTAGGAAGATATTGGTTAATGAGGCCCATTGTTCCTCAGTAAAAAAGCAATGATATATCAAAACACTTATGAATGCATTTTATGAAAAAAGACTAGTAAGCTCAGAGATTGCAGACAATACTCTAGATTAAGTAGAAAGCTTTGTCCAGAGCCACATATTTTGAGGCAGGCCAACTTTAAGAAAGTTGAATATTGTTTAAAATCTAGACAGTCAGTTACATAGCATCATTGCAATTCCCTATATAATGTCAATGGAGAGCCAACATGACAGTCAATATAATATGTAAAGTATTCAGTCCAAATTGGCCTGCTGTCAAGTAGACAGGATCTGTAGCACATTTCTACCGCAATTTCTGCGATAAACCTTGCAGAGAAAAAATATTGCTACGTCAGAGCCAGCTAAAGTGAAAAGGAAAAAAAAGATAAAGATGAGAGCGAGTGAGAGAGATAGCGGACATCAAGCAGATCGAAAGACGTGATCAAAGTTTCATACCTTAAACATTTTAAGATGGATCTAAAAACCCATAACAAACAACAACAAACACCCTCCATCAATCAGACCAGCAATCCCAGGTAGGATTTCTGTCTTTGCTTCTACAGTAGGTAGTTAGTGGAAGTAAAAACAATGTGTTTGTGCTGTCTAATATTAATAGAAATACATCAGAATTAGGAAGTTAAATAGCTCAGAATTAGGAAGTTAACAAGTTTTGTAATGGAAGTAGTGTTGATTGTATATCTGTATTCTTCCTTCCTGCATGTAGGTCCAAAGTAACTTATCCTGGGTATCTTTATTCTAACAATAATTTGAGAAATAAATGCAACCTGTGTGTGTGTATGTGTTTGTGCATGTTTTTTCTACCCTCTTTCTCTCATTTGCCTCACCACCTACCCTCTCTATTCTGCTACATCAGAGCCAGCTAAAGTGAAAAGGAAAAAATATATAAAGATGCTACGTCAGAGCCAGCTAAAGTGAAAAGGAAAAAAAATATAAAGATGAGAGCGAGTGAGATAGCGGACATCAAGTAGATCGAAAGACGTGATCAAAGTTTCTAATCTTAAACATTTTAAGATGGATCTAAAAACCCATAACAAACAACATCTTTATTCTAACAATAATTTGAGAAATAAATGCAACCTGTGTGTGTGTATGTGTTTGTGCATGTTTAATCTACCATCTCTCTCTCTCTGTTCCCCCACCATCTACCCTCTCTCTTTTCCCTCACCATCTACCCTCTCTCTCTGTTCGCCCACCATCTACCCTCTCTCTCTGTTCCCCCACCATCTACCCTCTCTCTTTTCCCTCACCATCTACCCTCTCTTTCTCTGTTCCCCCACCATCTACCCTCTCTTTCTCTGTTCCCCCACCATCTACCCTCTCTCTGTTCCCCCACCATCTACCCTCTCTCTGTTCCCCCACCATCTACCCTCACCATCTACCCTCTCTTTATCTGTTCCCCCACCATCTACCCTCTCTCTTTTCCCTCACCATCTACCCTCTCTTTCTCTGTTCCCCCACCATCTACCCTCTCTTTCTCTGTTCCCCCACCATCTACCCTCTCTCTTTTCCCTCACCATCTACCCTCTCTCTCTGTTCCCCCACCATCTACCCTCTTTCTCTCTGTTCCCCCACCATCTACCCTCTTTCTCTCTGTTCCCCCACCATCTACCCTCTCTTTCTCTGTTCCCCCACCATCTACCCTCTCTCTTTTCCCTCACCATCTACCCGCTCTCTCTGTTCCCCCACCATCTACCCTCTTTCTCTCTGTTCCCCCACCATCTACCCTCTTTCTCTCTGTTCCCCCACCATCTACCCTCTCTTTCTCTGTTCCCCCACCATCTACCCTCTCTCTTTTCCCTCACCATCTACCCGCTCTCTCTGTTCCCCCACCATCTACCCTCTCTCTGTTCCCCACCATCTACCCTCTTTCTCTCTGTTCCCCCACCATCTACCCTCTCTTTCTCTGTTCCCCCACCATCTACCCTCTCTCTCTGTTCCCCCACCATCTACCCTCTTTCTCTCTGTTCCCCCACCATCTACCCTCTCTTTCTCTGTTCCCCCACCATCTACCCTCTCTCTGTTCCCCCACCATCTACCCTCTCTCTTTTCCCTCACCATCTACCCTCTCTCTCTCTGTTCCCCCACCATCTACCCTCTCTCTCTCTGTTCCCCCACCATCTACCCTCTCTCTCTCTGTTCCCCCACCATCTACCCTCTCTTTCTCTGTTCCCCCACCATCTACCCTCTCTTTCTCTGTTCCCCCACCATCTACCCTCTCTCGGTTCCCCCACCATCTACCCTCTCTCTCTCTGTTCCCCCACCATCTACCCTCTCTTTCTCGGTTCCCCCACCATCTACCCTCTCTTTCTCTGTTCCCCCACCATCTACCCTCTCTCTCTCTGTTCCCCCACCATCTACCCTCTCTCTTTTCCCTCACCATCTACCCTCTCTCGGTTCCCCCACCATCTACCCTCTCTTTCTCTGTTCCCCCACCATCTACCCTCTCTCTTTTCCCTCACCATCTACCCTCTCTCTCTGTTCCCCCACCATCTACCCTCTTTCTCTCTGTTCCCCCACCATCTACCCTCTTTCTCTCTGTTCCCCCACCATCTACCCTCTCTCTTTTCCCCCACCATCTACCCTCTTTCTCTCTGTTCCCCCACCATCTACCCTCTTTCTCTCTGTTCCCCCACCATCTACCCTCTCTTTCTCTGTTCCCCCACCATCTACCCTCTCTCTTTTCCCTCACCATCTACCCGCTCTCTCTGTTCCCCCACCATCTACCCTCTCTCTGTTCCCCCACCATCTACCCTCTTTCTCTCTGTTCCCCCACCATCTACCCTCTCTCTCTGTTCCCCCACCATCTACCCTCTTTCTCTCTGTTCCCCCACCATCTACCCTCTCTTTCTCTGTTCCCCCACCATCTACCCTCTCTCTGTTCCCCCACCATCTACCCTCTCTCTGTTCCCCCACCATCTACCCTCTCTCTTTTCCCTCATCATCTACCCTCTCTCTCTCTGTTCCCCCACCATCTACCCTCTCTCTTTTCCCTCACCATCTACCCTCTCTCTCTCTGTTCCCCCACCATCTACCCTCTCTCTGTTCCCCCACCATCTACCCTCACCATCTACCCTCTCTTTATCTGTTCCCCCACCATCTACCCTCTCTCTTTTCCCTCACCATCTACCCTCTCTTTCTCTGTTCCCCCACCATCTACCCTCTCTCTTTTCCCTCACCATCTACCCGCTCTCTCTGTTCCCCCACCATCTACCCTCTCTCTGTTCCCCCACCATCTACCCTCTTTCTCTCTGTTCCCCCACCATCTACCCTCTCTCTCTGTTCCCCCACCATCTCCACTCTTTCTCTCTGTTCCCCCACCATCTACCCTCTCTTTCTCTGTTCCCCCACCATCTACCCTCTCTCTGTTCCCCCACCATCTACCCTCTCTCTGTTCCCCCCACCATCTACCCTCTCTCTTTTCCCTCACCATCTACCTCTCTCTCTCTGTTCCCCCACCATCTACCCTCTCTCTTTTCCCTCACCATCTACCCTCTCTCTCTCTGTTCCCCCACCATCTACCCTCTCTCTCTCTGTTCCCCCACCATCTACCCTCTCTCTGTTCCCCCACCATCTACCCTCACCATCTACCCTCTCTTTATCTGTTCCCCCACCATCTACCCTCTCTCTTTTCCCTCACCATCTACCCTCTCTTTCTCTGTTCCCCCACCATCTACCCTCTCTCTTTTCCCTCACCATCTACCCTCTCTCGGTTCCCCCACCATCTACCCTCTCTTTCTCTGTTCCCCCACCATCTACCCTCTCTCTTTTCCCTCACCATCTACCCTCTCTCTCTGTTCCCCCACCATCTACCCTCTTTCTCTCTGTTCCCCCACCATCTACCCTCTTTCTCTCTGTTCCCCCACCATCTACCCGCTCTCTCTGTTCCCCCACCATCTACCCTCTTTCTCTCTGTTCCCCCACCATCTACCCTCTTTCTCTCTGTTCCCCCACCATCTACCCTCTCTTTCTCTGTTCCCCCACCATCTACCCTCTCTCTTTTCCCTCACCATCTACCCGCTCTCTCTGTTCCCCACCATCTACCCTCTCTCTGTTCCCCCACCATCTACCCTCTTTCTCTCTGTTCCCCCACCATCTACCCTCTCTCTCTGTTCCCCCACCATCTACCCTCTTTCTCTCTGTTCCCCCCACCATCTACCCTCTCTTTCTCTGTTCCCCCACCATCTACCCTCTCTCTGTTCCCCCACACATCTACCCTCTCTCTGTTCCCCCACCATCTACCCTCTCTCTTTTCCCTCATCATCTACCCTCTCTCTCTCTGTTCCCCCACCATCTACCCTCTCTCTTTTCCCTCACCATCTACCCTCTCTCTCTCTGTTCCCCCACCATCTACCCTCTCTCTGTTCCCCCACCATCTACCCTCACCATCTACCCTCTCTTTATCTGTTCCCCCACCATCTACCCTCTCTCTTTTCCCTCACCATCTACCCTCTCTCTGTTCCCCCACCATCTACCCTCTCTCTGTTCCCTCACCATCTACCCGCTCTCTCTGTTCCCCCCACCATCTACCCTCTCTCTGTTCCCCCACCATCTACCCTCTTTCTCTCTGTTCCCCCACCATCTACCCTCTCTCTCTGTTCCCCCACCATCTACCCTCTTTCTCTCTGTTCCCCCACCATCTACCCTCTCTTTCTCTGTTCCCCCCACCATCTACCCTCTCTCTGTTCCCCCACCATCTACCCTCTCTCTGTTCCCCCACCATCTACCCTCTCTCTTTTCCCTCATCATCTACCCTCTCTCTCTCTGTTCCCCCACCATCTACCCTCTCTCTTTTCCCTCACCATCTACCCTCTCTCTCTCTGTTCCCCCACCATCTACCCTCTCTCTCTCTGTTCCCCCACCATCTACCCTCTCTCTGTTCCCCCACCATCTACCCCTCACCATCTACCCTCTCTTTATCTGTTCCCCCACCATCTACCCTCTTTTCCCTCACCATCTACCCTCTCTTTCTCTGTTCCCCCACCATCTACCCTCTCTCTTTTCCCTCACCATCTACCCGCTCTCTCTGTTCCCCCACCATCTACCCTCTCTCTGTTCCCCCACCATCTACCCTCTTTCTCTCTGTTCCCCCACCATCTACCCTCTCTCTCTGTTCCCCCACCATCTACCCTCTTTCTCTCTGTTCCCCCACCATCTACCCTCTCTTTCTCTGTTCCCCCACCATCTACCCTCTCTCTGTTCCCCCACCATCTACCCTCTCTCTGTTCCCCCACCATCTACCCTCTCTCTTTTCCCTCATCATCTACCCTCTCTCTCTCTGTTCCCCCACCATCTACCCTCTCTCTTTCCCTCACCATCTACCCTCTCTCTCTCTGTTCCCCCACCATCTACCCTCTCTCTCTCTGTTCCCCCACCATCTACCCTCTCTCTCTCTGTTCCCCCACCATCTACCCTCTCTCTCTCTGTTCCCCCACCATCTACCCTCTCTTTCTCTGTTCCCCCACGATCTACCCTCTCTTTCTCTGTTCCCCCACCATCTACCCTCTCTCTTTTCCCTCACCATCTACCCTCTCTCTCTGTTCCCCCACCATCTACCCTCTTTCTCTCTGTTCCCCCACCATCTACCCTCTTTCTCTCTGTTCCCTCACCATCTACCCTCTCTCTCTCTGTTCCCC
This sequence comes from Esox lucius, assembly GCF_011004845.1. Taxonomy (NCBI): domain Eukaryota; kingdom Metazoa; phylum Chordata; class Actinopteri; order Esociformes; family Esocidae; genus Esox; species Esox lucius. The sequence continues at coordinate 35,234,682 of NC_047588.1, forward strand.
CACCATCTACCCTCTTCTCTCTTTCCCCTCACCATCTACCCGCTCTCTCTGTTCCCCCACCATCTACCCTCTTTCTCTCTGTTCCCCCACCATCTACCCTCTTTCTCTCTGTTCCCCCACCATCTACCCTCTCTTTCTCTGTTCCCCCACCATCTACCCTCTTTCTCTCTGTTCCCCCACCATCTACCCTCTTCTCTCTTTCCCCCACCATCTACCCGCTCTCTCTGTTCCCCCCACCATCTACCCCTCTCTCTGTTCCCCCACCATCTACCCTCTCTCTCTGTTCCCCCACCATCTACCCTCTCTCTCTCTGTTCCCCCACCATCTACCCTCTTTCTCTCTGTTCCCCCACCATCTACCCTCTTTCTCTCTGTTCCCCCACCATCTACCCTCTCTTTCTCTGTTCCCCCACCATCTACCCTCTCTCTGTTCCCCCACCATCTACCCTCTCTCTTTTCCCTCACCATCTACCCTCTCTCTCTCTGTTCCCCCACCATCTACCCTCTCTCTGTTCCCCCACCATCTACCCTCTCTCTTTTCCCTCACCATCTACCCGCTCTCTCTCTGTTCCCCCACCATCTACCTCCTTTCTCTCTGTTCCCCACCATCTACCCCCTCTCTCTGTTCCCCCACCATCTACCCTCTCTTTCTCTGTTCCCCCACCATCTACCCTCTCTCTTTTCCCTCACCATCTACCCGCTCTCTCTGTTCCCCCCACCATCTACCCTCTTTCTCTCTGTTCCCCCACATCTACCCTCTTCTCTCTGTTTCCCCCACCATCTACCCTCTTTTTCTCTGTTCCCCCACCATACTACCCTCTCTCTCTGTTCCCCCCACCATCTACCCTCTTTCTCTCTGTTCCCCCACCATCTACCCTCTCTTTCTCTGTTCCCCCCCACCATCTACCCTCTCTCTGTGGCCCCACCATCTACCACTCTCTCTTTTCCCCTCACCAATCCACCCTCTCTCTCTCTGTTCCCCCAACCATCTACCCTCTCTCTCTCTGTTCCCCCACCATCTACCCTCTCTCTTTTCCCTCACCATCTACCCGCTCTCCTCTGTTCCCCCACCATCTACCCTCTTTCTCTCTGTTCCCCCACCATCTACCCTCTCTTTCTCTCTGTTCCCCCACCATCTACCCTCTCTGTCTCTCTGTTCCCCCACCATCTACCCTCTCTCTCTGTTCCCCCACCATCTACCCTCTCTTCTCTCTGTTCCCCCAACCATCTACCCTCTCTTTCTCTGTTCCCCCACCATCTACCCTCTCTCTGTTCCCCCCACCATCTACCCTCTCTCTTTTCCCTCACCATCTACCCTCTCTCTCTCTGTTCCCCCACCATCTACCCTCTCTCTCTGTTCCCCCACCATCTACCCTCTCTCTCTCTGTTCCCCCACCATCTACCCTCTTCTTTCTCTGTTCCCCCACCATCTACCCTCTCTTTCTCTGTTCCCCCACCATCTACCCTCTCTCGGTTCCCCCACCATCTACCCTCTCTCTCTCTGTTCCCCCACCATCTACCCTCTCTTTCTCGGTTCCCCCACCATCTACCCTCTTTCTCTCTGTTCCCCCACCATCTACCCTCTTTCTCTCTGTTCCCCCACCATCTACCCTCTCTCTTTTCCCTCACCATCTACCCTCTCTCGGTTCCCCCACCATCTACCCTCTCTTTCTCTGTTCCCCCACCATCTACCCTCTCTCTTTTCCCTCACCATCTACCCTCTCTCTCTGTTCCCCCACCATCTACCCTCTTTCTCTCTGTTCCCCCACCATCTACCCTCTTTCTCTCTGTTCCCCCACCATCTACCCTCTTTCTCTCTGTTCCCCCACCATCTACCCTCTTTCTCTCTGTTCCCCCACCATCTACCCTCTTTCTCTCTGTTCCCCCACCATCTACCCTCTCTTTCTCTGTTCCCCCACCATCTACCCTCTCTCTTTTCCCTCACCATCTACCCGCTCTCTCTGTTCCCCCACCATCTACCCTCTCTCTGTTCCCCCACCATCTACCCTCTCTCTGTTCCCCCACCATCTACCCTCTTTCTCTCTGTTCCCCCACCATCTACCCTCTCTCTCTGTTCCCCCACCATCTACCCTCTTTCTCTCTGTTCCCCCACCATCTACCCTCTCTTTCTCTGTTCCCCCCACCATCTACCCTCTCTCTTTTCCCCCACCATCTACCCTCTCTCTGTTCCCCACCATCTACCCTCTCTCTTTTCCCTCATCATCTACCCTCTCTCTCTCTGTTCCCCCACCATCTACCCTCTCTCTTTTCCCTCACCATCTACCCTCTCTCTCTCTGTTCCCCCACCATCTACCCTCTCTCTGTTCCCCCACCATCTACCCTCACCATCTACCCTCTCTTTATCTGTTCCCCCCACCATCTACCCTCTCTCTTTTCCCTCACCATCTACCCTCTCTTTCTCTGTTCCCCCACCATCTACCCTCTCTCTTTTCCCTCACCATCTACCCGCTCTCTCTGTTCCCTCACCATCTACCCTCTCTCTCTCTGTTCCCCCACCATCTACCCTCTCTCTCTCTGTTCCCCCACCATCTACCCTCTCTCTCTCTGTTCCCCCACCATCTACCCTCTCTCTCTCTGTTCCCCCACCATCTACCCTCTCTTTCTCTGTTCCCCCACCATCTACCCTCTCTTTCTCGGTTCCCCCACCATCTACCCTCTCTCTTTTCCCTCACCATCTACCCTCTCTCTCTGTTCCCCCCACCATCTACCCTCTTTCTCTCTGTTCCCCCACCATCTACCCTCTTTCTCTCTGTTCCCCCACCATCTACCCTCTCTTTCTCTGTTCCCCCACCATCTACCCTCTCTCTTTTCCCTCACCATCTACCCGCTCTCTCTGTTCCCCCACCATCTACCCTCTTTCTCTCTGTTCCCCCACCATCTACCCTCTTTCTCTCTGTTCCCCCACCATCTACCCTCTCTTTCTCTGTTCCCCCACCATCTACCCTCTCTCTTTTCCCTCACCATCTACCCGCTCTCTCTGTTCCCCCCACCATCTACCCTCTTTCTCTCTGTCTCCCCCACCATCTACCCTCTTTCTCTCTGTTCCCCCACCATCTACCCTCTCTTTCTCTGTTCCCCCACCATCTACCCTCTCTCTCTGTTCCCCCACCATCTACCCTCTTTCTCTCTGTTCCCCCACCATCTACCCTCTCTCTGTTCCCCCACCATCTACCCTCTCTCTGTTCCCCCACCATCTACCCTCTTTCTCTCTGTTCCCCCACCATCTACCCTCTCTTTCTCTGTTCCCCCACCATCTACCCTCTCTCTCTGTTCCCCCACCATCTACCCTCTTTCTCTCTGTTCCCCCACCATCTACCCTCTCTTTCTCTGTTCCCCCCACCATCTACCCTCTCTCTGTTCCCCCACCATCTACCCTCTCTCTTTTCCCTCACCATCTACCCTCTCTCTCTCTGTTCCCCCACCATCTACCCTCTCTCTCTCTGTTCCCCCACCATCTACCCTCTCTCTTTTCCCTCACCATCTACCCGCTCTCTCTGTTCCCCCACCATCTACCCTCTTTCTCTCTGTTCCCCCACCATCTACCCTCTTTCTCTCTGTTCCCCCACCATCTACCCTCTCTTTCTCTGTTCCCCCACCATCTACCCTCTCTCTTTTCCCTCACCATCTACCCGCTCTCTCTGTTCCCCCACCATCTACCCTCTCTCTGTTCCCCCACCATCTACCCTCTTTCTCTCTGTTCCCCCACCATCTACCCTCTCTTTCTCTGTTCCCCCACCATCTACCCTCTCTCTCTGTTCCCCCACCATCTACCCTCTTTCTCTCTGTTCCCCCACCATCTACCCTCTCTTTCTCTGTTCCCCCCACCATCTACCCTCTCTCTGTTCCCCCACCATCTACCCTCTCTCTTTTCCCTCACCATCCACCCTCTCTCTCTCTGTTCCCCCACCATCTACCCTCTCTCTCTCTGTTCCCCCACCATCTACCCTCTCTCTCTCTGTTCCCCCACCATCTACCCTCTCTCTCTCTGTTCCCCCACCATCTACCCTCTCTTTCTCTGTTCCCCCACCATCTACCCTCTCTCTCTCTGTTCCCCCACCATCTACCCTCTCTCTCTCTGTTCCCCCACCATCTACCCTCTCTTTCTCGGTTCCCCCACCATCTACCCTCTCTTTCTCTGTTCCCCCACCATCTACCCTCTCTCTCTCTGTTCCCCCACCATCTACCCTCTCTCTCTCTGTTCCCCCACCATCTACCCTCTCTTTCTCTGTTCCCCCACCATCTACCCTCTCTTTCTCTGTTCCCCCACCATCTACCCTCTCTTTCTCTGTTCCCTCACCATCTACCCGCTCTCTCTGTTCCCCCACCATCTACCCTCTTTCTCTCTGTTCCCCCACCATCTACCCTCTTTCTCTCTGTTCCCCCACCATCTACCCTCTCTTTCTCTGTTCCCCCACCATCTACCCTCTCTCTTTTCCCTCACCATCTACCCGCTCTCTCTGTTCCCCCACCATCTACCCTCTCTCTGTTCCCCCACCATCTACCCTCTTTCTCTCTGTTCCCCCACCATCTACCCTCTCTTTCTCTGTTCCCCCACCATCTACCCTCTCTCTCTGTTCCCCCACCATCTACCCTCTTTCTCTCTGTTCCCCCACCATCTACCCTCTCTTTCTCTGTTCCCCCACCATCTACCCTCTCTCTGTTCCCCCACCATCTACCCTCTCTCTTTTCCCTCACCATCCACCCTCTCTCTCTCTGTTCCCCCACCATCTACCCTCTCTCTCTCTGTTCCCCCACCATCTACCCTCTCTCTCTCTGTTCCCCCACCATCTACCCTCTCTCTCTCTGTTCCCCCACCATCTACCCTCTCTTTCTCTGTTCCCCCACCATCTACCCTCTCTCGGTTCCCCCACCATCTACCCTCTCTCTCTCTGTTCCCCCACCATCTACCCTCTCTTTCTCGGTTCCCCCACCATCTACCCTCTCTTTCTCTGTTCCCCCACCATCTACCCTCTCTCTCTCTGTTCCCCCACCATCTACCCTCTCTCTCTCTGTTCCCCCACCATCTACCCTCTCTTTCTCTGTTCCCCCACCATCTACCCTCTCTTTCTCTGTTCCCCCACCATCTACCCTCTCTTTCTCTGTTCCCCCACCATCTACCCTCTCTCGGTTCCCCCACCATCTACCCTCTCTCTCTCTGTTCCCCCACCATCTACCCTCTCTTTCTCGGTTCCCCCACCATCTACCCTCTCTTTCTCTGTTCCCCCACCATCTACCCTCTCTTTCTCTGTTCCCCCACCATCTACCCTCTCTCTTTTCCCTCACCATCTACCCTCCCCCAACTCCTATCCCAGTGACTGTAGGCTAGATCCTGACAACTTATATAAATGCGTCTTGCCCTGGTTCTTCCTGACCCTCATGCTCTTGGGTTCCCTAAGCAATAGTCTGACCCTGCGTGATCTATGGAGGTCAAAGTGGACCCCTACCGTCATCCTGAACTTTAACATGGTAGCCTCTGACCTACTGCTGTGCGTCAGCTTCCTCTTCCGGATGATGTACTACCTGAAGTGTGAGGACTGGTTGCAGAACGATAAGTGGTGTCAGGTTACCGTGCAAACCATGCTAACAGTGTTCTACATCAACCTCTACTGTAACATGCTGATGCTTCTCTGGACCAGTGTGACGCGCTACGCCACCGTGGTACGAACTCGCACAACAAGGCTTCAAAATGAAAACTGAACATTTTAAAATTGGTTTACTTTGATTCACAAGTTTCATTGTTATTGCTTTCACCTTATTTAATTTAACCCTCAATTTTGCCCTCAAATTTGGTTTTGGTTATAGGTCCGGCCCCACCCCTGCTTTCTCACGCCCCTCACCACCACTACAGGCTGCTGGGCACTCTGCCTCGTCACCTGGGTAACTGTGGCAACAGGGGTGTGTGCCAGTGTGGTACCTGCGATGTTACGAAGACAAACAACAAAAGGAAGGTGCTTTGATCTAGTAGTGAATAAAACACCACAAGATTTCAAAATCTCCCGCTGCCTGGGCGTGGTGGTGTTCTTCATGATTCTCACCTTAATTCTGGCCAGCTATGGGGGACTCGTTCTGCATCTGCAGAAGGTCAGCGGAGCCAGACACATCCACACCAGGGAACGAAGGGTGAGTGTGGCGATAACAGAGGGGGTGAGGACTGTGAGTGCTGATGTTAAAGAGGGCTTTGGGGTGAACTTGGAGGAGAGGAAGAACACACGTGTAGGGTCAAAGGTCGGCAGCCTGAAGGTCCGTAGGAAGATCCTGGCTACGGTTGTGGTGTTCATGGTTTGCTTTCTGCCCTACCACATCCAGCGTGCAGTGACCCTACTCACACCACAAGGAAGCGACTGTGACAAAATGAAAACTCGGTGGAAGGTGAATAACACAACTATAGCAATAGCATCACTGAGTTGTATTTTACATCCCTTACTCTACCTGGCCCAGCGTCACCTGCCCTGCTGCCAGGGGCGACAATGAGAGAGTCATGTCCAGACAGACGGGTGAAGGGCTACCCAAAAACCACTAAACTCAACATAATTTGTGTTTATTTTCTCTTCACTTGATTCCTATTTCTTAAACTTTGTTGTCTCACTAAAGGTACAGGGATCTTAGGGAGGGACATGAGGAGACACGGTGGGTCATGCTTTTTTCATTTCAGTCTTGGGGAGGGTGTACAGTTTTTACACACCCAAAGGAGGGTAATTACATTTTATATAGCACAACATTTTGTAGAAAAAGCAAAATAAATATAATAGCAATCTTTTAATGGACATTTTCCCAACTTTTTAGACATTAAAAGATTGCAAAACTTGTTTTTTTATTGAGCAGTTTCTTGCAATACACTTGTGATGCAACTTGTGCAACAATCGTTTTTAAGAAGAAATTCCTTCTTAAAACGCATCTATGCACACTCACGAGCACACTTACGCACACAGTGCTGACATGTTTGTGCTAAATAATTAATTTTAGTATTTTCTTCAATTCTACAGTTTTATAGTATATATGATTGAAATTACAAGAATATTTCATCATTCATAATATTTTTGTGATGTGAAATATATTTTGCTTGGGGGAGGGTCAAACATTTAAATATTTTCAGGGGGCTTCATCTTCTGGATACCCCATGTCATAAATAATGATCAGACCCATAAGTTAAAGGTTTTAGTGGCCATAATACAATTTTCTTATTATCAATTGTCATTGTTTATATTAATGTATGTCTTATTTCCATTTGTGTATCTATTTTTGTTGCTATAACACAGGGCTCACCGTCTCTGCATATTTTTGTGTATTTCCATTTGTGTACAAATAAATAACCATGGAGACCACTGATTTCTACAAGACATTATTTCAATGACAGATGCAAACGCAGCAAAATATATACATACAATACATATTACATCTCCAGCCATCCTCATTCTAGACCCCCCCATTTCCCCCAACAACCTTCACCTCTCAACCCAGCCCCCCGACCAGCGGTAGTCAGTGGGCAGTCAGTGGGGAGGCAAGCCAAGTCCACACAACACTAACATCTCGTTACACAGACTCGTCATAACATGTCAAGAAAATGTGGCACGCCAGCAAACCCCCATCGCTGCACCATGATCTGGATGATACATCAGAACAGGAAGCAATATCCAGATGACAGCCTCCTTATCCACTAGAGAGACCCTCTATAGACGGCATAAGGTACGTACAGAAAACTGCTCCCATGGGCAATTTAACACACGACCCGAGATGCATTTGAGGGAGCCCATCGGCCCAGCGGGCCTACGCCCTGTCTTGTTCTTCTCTGTCCTTCGGCCTGACTGCCGCAGTGCTCATCCATCACAGGCCACTTCATGGACTCGGAACCCCAGCACCACCCCAGGTCCAAGGCCAAACTCTCCGCCCAACAACGGTTTGATGAGTATGAAAATTATGTAAGTCATATGCTACTGCCTCCACAGTCAACCCGATCTCAACACAACTGAACACCTACGGGACATTTTGGGCCGACGTGTCAAACTGTGCTCTCCACCGCCATTTCAACCAAACACCCAATATGAGGGAATATCTTTTGGAAGAATGGTGTTCAATCCCTCCAGTAGAGTTCCAGAGACTCATAGAACCTATGCCAAGGCGAATTGAAACGGTTCTGGTGGCTAGTAGCACAGAACCTTACTGAGACACTTCATGTTGGTTTTTCCTTTAATTTGTCACCCGTCAGTAGTTAACGTCAGTGAAATATACAGAAAACACTCTCTGATTTGGTTGAGCCAACCCCCAAGTTCAAGCTGCTCAAGCTAAGAGCCTGATGAGCATTGAAAAGCTTGGTATGAGGAATAGCCACTAAAGGGCGCCATCCTCTGGACAGAAGAAATAACTCAAAGGTTTTGCAGGGGTCTTCAAACTTTATGCATGAGAGCTACTGAAAGTTAAAAAAAACAGCACCGGTCATGAGGTACTCTCCTTTCTTTTCAGACACACACTGAGGTCCATAGTATACTGTATACCAAATCTACGGCAGTATGTTTCCTAACCATGTATCTGGTCATATAAGAGTTAATAAACAGCTGTATAACCTTTTGTCATAAATCTCCATCTTCACATATAAAATATTTACAGAGAAAATACTAAAATGGATGTTCTGAGTCTATTGTAATTATTAAATATAAACAAGAAACCAAGCAAGCCTAGTTCAGCCGGCCCGCAAAAAAAAGCATTGATCGTTGTTGCCCTCCCGAGATTCAAACCCGGGTTGACCATGTGAAAGGATGTGTCTTTAACCACTATGCCACCAAGGTATAGATCTGCTGGGTGTCGGTATAATCCACCAGAACGGTTTTATTCTAGGCCTCCAATTATGTAGCTACAGAAGGTTGTAGCTAGCGAAGCTTTTGTCTGTCCTGAACACATCCTGAGGCATAATGTTTTATCAGTGACGGGAGGCGAACGCGGGACCTGCTTTTCCGTAGGCCGCGTCTCTACCCACAATGCTATTTAACAAGGGGTACTCAGTTAGTCAGTCACTCAGTAAGAGATATTTGCTCTTCTAGGCCGGCTCCGCTTACGCTGTCCAGCAAAAAAAAGTAAAGGTATGGATGAAAATGTTACTTTTTTTGTAGTGTATTTTCCCTAGCGTATGATGCAGAAGACAAATCTGTAGCTTATAGCTTCTGCTATTCCTTACAAATAAAATATACGAATAGAGTAGGTACATGTGATAAACGTCTGCCAGGTAAGTCCACTTTACAGGTTTGGGGAAATATCTAAGTATTTCTGTCATCCCACACGATGAACATGTTAAACATTCAGTGAGACAGTAGCAACATGCTATGAATAAACCAGGTATTGTATAACGATTGGCTTTTGGAAGCCAATATTTGCTCAACGGGGCATTATATTGACCCCATACTAGCTGGGAGCCTACAATGTCAGATACTTTTTTACAGGAAGACAGGCAGCTACCTATATCTAAATACACTTCAGGTAGAAAGTACAGACAGCGACAGTAACAGTGTCTAGTAAATATTGTACACTACAAGTACCTGTTAAAGACAGCTACCACTAGTGCAGGGCAAATAAACCCCTGCCCCACAATTCAGCGTAGCACCAGTGCCACCAAGAGAAAGACTCCGGAAGCTACCAGCTGGGCCAGCCCTGCCACCACACACCTGCCTCCCCTTCAGACGCTGTCAGAGGAGGCCTGTAAGGCAGCTCGGGGTGGAGGCCGAAACAAAGGGAGGCGGACAAGAGAAGGCCCGGTAGATTGAAGAGGAAGACTGAGACGGAGGGTGCCGGAGCAGCTGCCGAAGTGGACACCACCAACGCCCATTCCTCCCAAACCCCCACCGGGAGGCTGCCTACGAGTTGACGCTGCCTCCACTTAAAAGGGGTGTGACTTGTCCCTCAGCCCCCGCCCCTCACCGTTTATTCACGCCCGCCGGGGCCATGAACAAACTCTCTGTGTCTGTTCCCGTCTCTCCCTGTCGCACTAGCTAAATACATACCAGGTAGATATAACTGATTGACCAGGAGCTCAACCTGTTGCAGTCAGTTGGTTTTGGACCACTAAACCAGGGTAAAGATGGTAATTTTGGTACCGAAAGCACTACTTTTAGTTGCCTGAATATAATTACAAAATGTTCATGAATATGGTACATTGCAATGTATGTGCAGAAGTAGCAAAGAGGAACCAGAAAGAGCGGTTTTGGGCAAAGTATATGTTGTATGCAGATTATCTTTGAAGAAAAAAATTATTACCTGCATAGAAGGGAAATCTCATAGAAAGAGAGAGCAATGAGAGCGGGCAGGTTGTAGCCGTCAGACTGACCCACAGATAGAGACACTGACAAAGGAGAAAGGAAGTGTTCATACCTTAAACTAATCAAAGATGCAGCTAACAACCTTTAATAAAAAACAACAACCGTTTTCCGCCAATTACTGGCCCAGTGATAACAGCAGTGATCAACTCAGGTATGACTTCCACCTTTGCTTCCACTGTAGGTTCTTACAATGTGTGTTTATTGTTTTGTTTGAGCTGTTGTTTGTTAATACATTTAAAATAACTAGCTAGCTGATGTTAGGAAATTAGCTAGTATGTTAGTAAATTCTAACCCAGCGTCTACAGTAGGAAAGTCTTGATTAGTAATACACATGAGGAAGTTAAAGTGTCACACTGGATCGGATGCACTGTGTTATTGTAAATCTGCTTCCTTTATTCCTCCACATTAGGGAGGGAAAACACTGTTCCAAAGTAATCTGTCCCAGGCATTTTCATCCGGTCAAGACAATCATATCAGTGAATGCTCCTTCCCTTTTGGCCCCTATGTTGCAGTCAATGCAATGAGTGTACTAACACACACACATGCCTGTTTTACTATACTTGTGAAGACTTGGAGAGACTAAAGCAGTTTTAAGTTTTTGTCTAGTTAACATTCAGTCAAAAGCAGTACTACTGGTTGCCCATATAGCAGAAGTCCCAAAGAGGAAGCAGAAAGATCTGTTATTGACTAATGGAAATCTTTGCAGATCGATGAGGGCTCTGACACTCATATACAATGGATATAAAAAGTCTACACACCCCTGTTATAATGCTAGGTTCTTGTGAAGAATGAGACAATGTTACCTATAACGTGAACAATTCAATTGAAAAACATACTGAAACCTTTGTGAGGGAAAAATAAAAAAACACAATAACCTGGTTGCATAGGTGTGCATACCCTTAAACGTATACTTTCTTGAAGCACCTTTTGGTTTTATTATAGCACTCAGTCTTTTTGGGTAGGAATCTATTAGCATGGCACATCATTACATGGCAATATTTGTCCACTCTTTTTTGCAAAAGTGCTCCAAATCTGTCAGATCTCCTTTGCACAGCCCCCTTCAGATCACCCCACAAATGTTCAATAGAATTCAGGTCTGGGCTCTGGCTGGGCCATTCCAAAACAAGAATCTTCTTCTGGTGAAGCCATGCTTTTGTGGATTTGGATGTGTGCTTTGGGTCGTTGTCGTGCTGAAAGGTGAACTTCCTCTTCATCTTCCTAATGGACGCCTGAAGGTTTTGTGCCAAAATTGTCTGGTATTTCGAACTGTTCATAATTCCCTCCACCCTGACTAAGGCCCTGGTTCCAGCTGAAGAAAAACAGCCCCAAAGCATGATGCTGCCACCACCATGCTTCACTGTGGGTATGGTGTTCTTTAGGTGATGTGCAGTGCTGTTTTTGTGCCAAACATACCTTTTGGAATTATGGCCAAAAAGTTCAACCTTGGTTTCATCAGACCATAACACATTTTCCCACGTGCTTTTGGGGGACTTGATGTTTTTCTTTGTAAGAAAAGGCTTCCGTCTTGCCACCCTACCCCATAGCCCATACATATGAAGAATACGGGAGATTGTTGTCACATGTAGCACACAGCCAGTACTTGCCAGAAATTCTTGCAGTTCCTTTAATGTTGCTGTAGGACTCTTGGAAGCCTCCCTGACCAGTTTTCTCCTCGTCTTGTTATACCTTTTGGAGAGACGTCCAGTTCTCATGTCTCTGTTGTGCCATATTTTCTCCACTTGATGATGACAGCCTTCACTGTGTTCCATGGTATATCTAATGCTTTGGAAATTCTTTTTTACCCTTCTCCTGACTGATATCTATCAACAATGATATCCCTCTGATGCTTTGGAAGCTCTCTGCGGACGATGGCTTTTGCTCTGAGATGCAACTAAGAAAATGTTAGGAAACTCCTACTAGAAGAGCTGAACTTTATTTGTGATTAATCAGAGTCACTTTAAATGATGGCAGGTGTGTAATGACTTCTATTTAACATGAGTTTGAATGTGATTGGTTAATTCTGAACAAAATGTATTCCCATAAAAAATCCTGTTATCACTAACACTTAACACTGAAACTCAGCTTAAACTAACCTAGAAAAAAAACTGCAGTCAAAATTTAACCACTAACTCTTTTGAGTTACAGAAAATGTCCTCCCTCCGCCTAACTTGCCATGGGTCACTGGATTCCTGGTTCCCACAAGTATAGCAAAACACACACACACACACACACACACACACAATCACCCAGCACACAACCACCCAATCACACAGCACACGGCACACAATCACCCAGCACACAACCACCCAATCACACAGCACACGGCACACAATCACCCAGCACACAACCACCCGATCACACAGCACTCAATCATACAATCACACAGCACACTCACCAATATGATTTCTTCTCCTCCCTCACCTCTTCCCCTCCCTCTCCTCCCAACCCTCCTTTTCCCCAGCTCCTCTCCTTCCTCTTCCAGACAGTGCTGGCTATATCCTAATCTCTTCTATACACAAATCAAGCCCTGGCTCTACCTGACCCTCATGCTCTTGGGTTCTCTTGGCAATAGCCTGACACTGCGTGACCTCTGGAGATCGGAGTGGACCCCCACCCTCATCTTGAACTTTAACACAGTAACCTCTGACCTACTGCTGTGCCTCAGCTTCCTATTCCGCATGATGTACTACCTGAATTGTCAGGTGTGGTCTGGGGAGGATCTGGTGTGTAAGATTACTGTGGAAACCATGCTAACAGTGTTCTACATCAACCTCTACTGTAACATGCTGATGCTTCTCTGGACCAGTGTGACGCGCTACGCCACAGTGGTACGGACTCGCACAACAAGGCTTCAAAACAAATTGGGTTGTTTTGATTGATCAGTAAAAGTAAAAAAAATCAATTACACTACTTAATTCACCCCACAAATCTTTCTTCAAATGTTGTGTTTGTAGGTCCGGCCCCACCCTGCCTTTCTCACGCCCCTCACCACGACTACAGGCTGCTGGGTACTCTGCCTCACCACCTGGGTAACCGTGGCAACGGTGGTGTGTGCCAGCCTGTTACATACAATCGGAGAAGAGGAAATACAAGGAGGGAGCTGCTTTGACATGCTGGAGAATGGAAACAGACAAGGGTTCAACAATCCACACTGCCTGGGCGTGGTGGTGTTCTTCATAGCTCTCGCCTTAATTCTGGTCAGCTATGGGGGACTCGTTCTGCATCTGCAGAAGGTCAGGGGAGCCAGACACATCCACACCAGGGAACGAAGGGCGAGAGTGGCGATAACAGAGGGGGTGAGGACTGTGAGTGCTGATGTTAAAGAGGGCTTTGGGGTGAACTTGGAGGAGAGGAAGAACAGACGTGTAGGGTCAAAGGTCGGCAGCCTGAAGGTCCGTAGGAAGATCCTGGCTACGGTTGTGGTGTTCATGGTTTGCTTTCTGCCCTACCACATCCAGCTCGCAGTGACCCTACTCACACCACAAGGAAGCGACTGTGACAAAGTGAGAACTCTCTGGGAGGTGAATAACGCAACTATAGCAATAGCATCACTGAGCTGTATTTTAAATCCCTTACTCTATCTGGCCCTGCGTCGCCTGTCCTGCTGCCAGGGAAGACAATAACAGAGTCATGCTCAGACAGACGGATATACACATTTCCTTCCTCATGGTCCTTTCTTGCATCCCCACCCAGATCTCCCCTTCCTTCCTCCTGGTCAGCGCTCTCCTCCCAGCCCCATCATGAATGTAGATTAGACAGCCTTGTTCTGTTTGTGTGGTCACAGGGGATTTTTAACGTAACTTTATTTTCTATTAAATATTTCTGGTTTTACTCGTGTGTGAGAATTGCTGTTTGTCTGTTTAAACTATTTGTTACTAAACACATGGAACAAAAAATGTGCTTTTGTTACGTCTTTTAAATCTAAAGATTTTGAGGGACAGGGAAGAAAATTGCGACAAGAAAATGTAGAAGAGAATGGGAAAGCTCACCATTATATGCTTCCAAACATGGTTTATTCATTACACATTTTTTACTGTAAATTTTTACTAGGGAAGTATACTAAGAACACATTCTTATTTATACCCACAACCTTGGAGCAATTTGGGTTAATTGTCTCACTCAGGTACAAAACGACATGGGTTTTCACATTATCTACAAATGGAGTAGAACCTGCAACCTTTCATTTACTGGCCCCGTGCCGCCAACTGCTAGACAACCTTTCCACCCCTTGTGTGGTAAATAACTGTGTTATATATATGAAGTCTCAAGGAGGATAGGGGACAATCACTGCCCACAGAATATGGGTGGCAGTCTCTACAATTCATTCTAAGCCAGATGGAGGACACTAAGTGCATCATTAAGTTACAGATATCTGCAGACCTCTAGTATATATCTTTTTAAATAAATATAAAGTTTACAGTAAAATATAAAGTCTAGAGTCATTTGGGGACCCTGAGCAAAATCTGATTTGGGGCCCCCTCTCTTCTATAAGCCAGGGCTCCCTATCAGTCAGAGGCCCCCTAACGGACGGGGGCCCTGTCACCACTTGTGTTGCTTATGCCTGGAGCCGGCCCTTGTTACAGTACATACTAGGAAATGTAATTTGAGTACAGAGACTTTATTAGTGTCTTTGGTCTTATAACCATGTACTTCTTTATGAGATTCTGAAAATAGTGCTTGCAGTGCATCTTTGTTTTGCTTTTGAAACTTTTTTTGATTGAAACACTAGTTCTTCATTTGCACTTTTGACCCCACAGCTGTGGGCTGGCTTTAGTTGGTGTGGATGATGCTTCTCCATTCGTCATCCATTTTTTGTGACAATTTGGCCACAACTAACATGTTCAGCCTTTTTTTCCGACACAAAGGAAGTCATTGCAGACACCTACCTATGAACGTGTACCAACGAGCATCTCAGGTAAGCAGCACTGAGCTCTCTTCGATTCAATTTCTACACAGCTTGTAGTTAAGTTCCTACGATTCAGTGTTGGTTCATTACATAACAGAATATCCCGTAATATAGAATATACAGTGGATATAGAAAGTAAGCACTTATTATCAAAATGTCAATCTTTTGCTGTCTGAAATGAAAACACATAAAATCTGGATTTTTCTTAGCTTAATATACAAAATGTAACCAGCAACAAGTGAATTTATAAAAAGAATTAGTTAAAATTAAAACAGTACAATACCCTATTGGGATAAGTGAACACACCCCCTTAGAATTGCTATTGCAAACTTGCTGAGGTAAAACAAACCACCTTCCAAATCAATCAATTGGCTTCCATCTGTGATCATTTGTAGAGACTTTGATTAGTTCAGAATAAAAGCGCCTGATTATATGGAGGACTCCACTGCTTAGTAGTGCAATTCAAACCAAAGAATCTACTATGGGCAGAAAGGTACTTTTAAAAGATCAATGAGACAAAGTTGAAGTCAGGGGATGGATATGAAAAGATGTCAAAGGCTTTATCTATCCCTTATAGCACTGCACCTTTTTTTCCTTTCCAAAAAAGTTGAAAAGGAAGGTTTTGAGTGAGGAACCGAAACGTTCGATTTGCAGTGGTGTCTGAATTTTTACCCTTCTGTTCCTCACTCAAAACATTTTCGACTTTTTGGGAAAGCAAAGAAAAAGGTGCAGTGGTATCTTAATTTTTCCAGAGCTGTACATTCATGTAAATAATAAGCATACCGAATGGAATGTTGTATAAAAAAAAAATCACATATTTGGCCATATGGATATGTACTATTCACTTCAACACTACTCACAGATAAAGGTAAACTCATTTAACAAATAACACTTAAAGACCATACTATGCAATCATTTATTTACCAAAATCAAAAGAAATCTCATAGTATGGAAGAAGAAAGTAGACCCATAGCTTCAATAGCTAGTGTTGCCCCCTTTGGCTGAAAAACCTGTACAGTGGATATAAAAAGTCTACACACCCCTGTTAAAATGCTAGGTTTTTGTGATAATTTTTGTGATAAATCATGTCACAAACTTTTCCACTTTTAATGTGACTTATATTGTGAACAATTCAATTGAAAAACAAACAATTCTTTGAGGGGGAAAAATAAAAACCTTACAAAAACCTGGTTGCATAGGTGTGCACACCCTTAAACTAATACTTTGTTGAAGCACCTTTTGATTTTATTACAGCCCTCAGTCTTTTTGTGTAGGAGTCAATTAGCATGGCTCATCTAAATGAGGCAATATTTGCCCACTCAGACGAGCCTGTACATGTGCTTTCTTGAGCAGGGGGACCTTGCGGTGTTGGGGAAATTTCTGAGACCTGTTGTATTCTCACTAATTAAAGGACGGAGTACCATTGTTTAGATAAGTTGAAGACTGTGGAAGAGGGGGAGCTGGTATTTGCATAGGGGGCATCATTGACTGGTGTCGGCTGGTTATAAAGGTACTCATTCATCTGCGCATCTGTATGACTCATCAGGGCATCTATTTTCTGTCCAGATGCTGGAAAAACTCTTAGAATTGAAGAAGTTACTTATGACAGGAAGGAGAGCTGTCCTTTGTGTGAAGCTTAGGTAAACACAACAGTAAACATTATGGCAGGAAGGATAAGGTGGGGGAGGATAGCATTTGACTTGTGTGATAGAACAAAGGGAATGTGTTTTATTGACATGAGACAGATGGCAGCATCTTACCACACCCCTTTCCCTCCCTTATATACTGTTGAAATGACATGTATCGAGTCAGAGACTCCTCGGATGATTATGTATGTAATCGTTTTGACGCGTCTCTCATATTTGCAAATATTAATAAAACTGTTAATTGTGCCCAGATAATTTCGTCTCTGTACTTCCTTCTAAAAGAGTTCTGATCGAAAAAATTACCATCACAGGGGGCACTACAGGATTTCAGTCCTTCACGGCAACATAATGCTTTGGGGGTGTTTTTCTGCTAAGGGGATAGGACAACTTCACTGCATCAAAGGGACGATGGATGGGGCCATGTACTGTCAAATCTTGGGTGACAACCTCCTTCCTCACCCAGGGCACTGAAAATGGGTCGTGGATGGGTAGTCCAGCATGACAATGACCCAAAACCCACGGCCAAGGCAACAAAGGAGTCGCTCAAGAAGAAGCACATTAAGGTCCTGGAGTGGCCTAGCCAGTCTCCAGACCTTAATCCCATAAAAAATCTATGGAGGGGGGCTGAAGGTTAGAGTTGCCAAACGTCAGCATCAAAGCCTTAATGACTTGGAGAAGATCTGCAAAGAGGAGTGGGACAAAATCCCTCCTGAGATGTGTGCAAACCTGGTGGCCCACTACAAGAAACGTCTGACCTCTGTGATTGCCAACAAGGGTTTTGCCACCAAGTTCTAAGTCGTGTTTTGCAGAGGGGTCAAATATTTATTTAACTCATTAAAATGCAAATCAACCATTACAATTATAGACTGATTATTTCTTTGTCAGTGGGCAAACGTACAAAATCAGCAGGGGATCAAATAACTATTTCCCTCACTGTATTGTATAAAGTAGACACACACGATTGTAAGAGTGAAAAATAGATGGGGATAGTTAGATTTCCTATACCTTTCTGCATTTCTAGTTGCGTGCACAAACCATCGATTGTTTATGTATGAACAAAAGTTTGTGTGTGTTTACCGGCTGAAACATGTTAAAGAACTAAAGAACTACCACCTGATGTCTAAGCTTTCAAGTTCCGTGAAATTGGGGAAATTATGCTGGTATTGTTTACATGCATTCTGTCCCTAGTGTGTATCAAAAAGGAACTTGGATTACGCAAGATCACTCATCCAACTCTGTGATTTCTTTTGACATGGTGCAGTGGTCCTCTACGGTCCTCTATGAAGCACTGTGAAGGCCTGTTAATCTGTGCTCCTCACAAATAAGGTCATCAGAAATGTAAAGCCTCCATTCTCTGTTGCTGTTATCTTTCACAGTTCTTTCAAAGACTTTAGGCCAGGGCTAAAATAGGAGAAGATAAAGTTCCAATGGCTGCCATGGGAATCTGCCTCCCTCTACTGTCCAAACACTGAAACACACAGACACACACACTCATATATGAGAGGTCATGACAGATGATGAGAAGGAAAATGGCCACTGGTACTGTATAGACTGAAAAAGACAGGGCCCAGGGGAAGCATGAACACTGCTAACCTCCAACAGCTTTAACAGGAGACTTCATTTCCATTAAAACTGAAACAAGTTATTTTATTTTAACTCATTGTCCAAAAAAGATGCTCAAAGTGCTCTCTTTTCACATAAGAACAGCAAGTCCAGCAAGTTTATAGCAAGTCCAGCAAGTTTATAGCAAGTTAATGAGGAAGGTAACAACTGAGTTCTAGAAGACCAGATAACTTAATATAAATTAAATGACCATATTAGCATTAGTGCATTGCTGGCAGGAATTGAGGCAAAACTCCAAACCTCCGAATGATGCTTTCCAATTGAAAAACATAACTGACATCTTTTTTTACTGAATTAAAGGTTTGATAAAAATGTTGATAGCCTATTTTGTTAATATTTTCTTGGGCTGGAAATAATTCTGGAGGATGCTGCTCACTAAATCTTACCCACACATACAAAGCTGCTTAAAATGTTCATTGATCATATACCAGTAAATCTATTTCGATCTTAGCACAATTTCAAAATTCATCCACATGAGTACCAGACACACTCGTGCTTGCAGCATTTTTCTCTGTCTAGCTCTCTCCCCGTTCACACACTTCCCCTCCTCAAATATACACTGAAACAGTTTAACGTCACAAGCTGTGGTGAGAAACGATATAAGAGAATCTCAACATTATCGCTCAATTCATAGCACCAAAATATCATCTATTTCATTGACTGACATCATTGATTTATGAACCGTAAGTATCCATCTTCATATATATATGTACAATGTAAATATAAAACATTTTGGTCAAATTACAAATGTTGTGATATATATATTTTTTAAAGGTCCAACAGTAATGAAAACAATTATAATGCATTTAGCATTGACATGTTTTCTTTAATCTAAACTTGTTTATTGATACTCTGTAGATCATGTCTAATCTGAATACAAATGATGTAATGTAATGATTACTGACAGGCTATCCTTAATGCACGCACACACACACACACACACACACACATCTTCTTTGATATAAAATTCAGTTTTTGGTACAATGTGCACAATTCTATTGGATTGGTCACTGTTAGAGCAGTTTTCATTGCGATACATGGCAGCTCCGAAATACTGTTGGCCTCTGAATCAAGGTGCGATAAATACAGAATTAGGAAATGAAAGTACAAAAAGTGATGTGTTTGTAGCAAACAAAACATTGAGAACTTAGTGGTCAGTATTTCAAGTATAAATAGTTAAGAACTTGCTTCAATGTAAGTAATATTAAAGTCTGACTACATCTTTTTCTAGCTTCATTTGTATGTACAGAGCACTGCACAAGTATTAATCAATTGACAAGGACATTTTGTGTAACCAACTGGGAATAATATGGGCTGAATAGGGATTATTTCCTCTGTATTGTAATTACAAACAACACCTCGAAGGAGTAAAATGCTGTTTTTATGCAAAACAAAAAAGTAATTTAACATAAAACCAAAATGCATTGCATGAAAAAGTATGCATTCCCCTGTGTCAAAACACGTTTTGGGGCGTATTTCTTCACCCATCTACAGATTTAGTGCAAAATTGCTCAAGTTGGATGGGCACTGTCGTTTAACCGCAATTTCAAAGTCTTGCTACAGACACTCTGTTATATTGAAGTCTGAGATGTGCCTTTTCCTTTCTAGAGCACTCAGTTTCCTGTTTTTAAACAACTCCAATCTAGCTTTGCGAGGCATCAATGGGTTTTGTGATAAACTGCCATTATACCACTGCTATAAGCACTGGGTCAAGGCAGTCTGCAATGCGTCCTGCCTATAGAACAGCTCTTAGCTGTGGTATATTGCCCATACCACACCCTTTGTGCCTAACTGCCTACTTATGTATTGCCTTTCAATTACAATTATTTAAAGAGAACAACATATGTGCATATGTTCTGAGTCAATTTCAGTTATTTTCTATTGCCCTTGTATTCAACCTAATAATGAATAAGGAATCTGGCCCCTTAATTGGAGTTGTAGAAAAAGACAATGTACTGGTTGTTGATTAATTGATAGTAAACCCCTGCCATTATACTTTCAAACAACAAATAATATGAAGAAATACTGAACATCCTCAAGGGATACAAAGAACAAACCTTAAGAAGTATTTTGGCAGTGACAGATGTGAAATTTCTTTCTCTCTGTATTGTAGCACAGATTTTGTAGTGATACATTCACTTTAGGTTTAAAACGCTGACTGTCAGCTTTATGACTGTCAGGTTGTTGGCCATTGCTAATCTCCCCAGGACTTTCTTTGCCCGTCTTCATGTACCAAACAGATGATTTTGGAATGCCACATTTTTTGGCTATACATCTGATTTCTTCTGACTCACCTGCCTCAGAGGCCCTGCTTGACATGACTTTCACACACCTTTGGACATCATGTTGACAAACACCTGCAACTAACTCGAAATGCAAATGAAAACTGTAAAATCAGAACTAGACTCTGTCAGCTCTTCGGTGCATGCGCTAATGATGTACAGTTGTGTGCATAAGTTTGCATACCCTGGCAGAAATTGTGAAATGTTGGCATTGATTTTGAAAATATGATTCATCATGTAAAACTGTATTTTATTTAAGGATAATGATCATATGAAGCCATTTATTATCCATTATAATGATAACATAAATCACCCAAATGGCCCTGATCAGAAGTTGACATACCCTTGAATGTTTGACCTTGTTACATACACACAAGGTGACACACACAGGTGAAAATGGCAATTAAAGGTGAATTTCCCACACCTGTGGCTTTTTAAATTGCAATTGGTGTCTGTGTATAAACAGTCAATGAGTTTGTTAGCTCACACATGGATGCACTGAGCAGGCTAGATACACAGCCATGGTCAACAAGGCCAACAGTGAACAGAATACTATCCCCACTGTGAAGCATGGTGGTGGCTCACTGGTGTTTTGGTGGTGTGTGAGCTCTAAAGGCACAGGGAATCTTGTGAACATTATTGGCAAGATGAATGCAGCATGTTATCAGAAAATACTGGCAGACAATTTGCATTCTTCTGCACGAAAGCTGCGCATGGGACGCTCTTGGACTTTCCAGCAAGACAAGCACCAAGTTGGCCAAGTTGACCCTTCAGTGGTTACAGCAGAAACAGGTGAAGGTTCTGGAGAGGCCATCACAGTCTCCTGACCTTAATTTCATCGAGTCACTCTGGGGAGATCTCAAACATGCGGTTCATGCAAGACAACCAAAGACTTTGCATGACCTGGAGGTATTTTGCCAAGATTAATGGGCAGCCAGAATTCGGGGCCCCATAAACAACTATTACAAAAGACTGCGCTGTCATTAATGCTAAAGGCAATACACAGTATTAAGAACTAAGGGTATGCAGACATTTGAACAGGGGTGAGTTAATCTTTTTCTTTATTGCCATGTTTTGTTTTATGATTGTGCGATTCTGTTATGACCTACAATTGAATGTGAATCCCATAAGAAATAAAAGACATATTTTTTGCCTGCTCACTCATGTTTTCTTTACAAATGGTACATATATTACCAATTCTCCAAGGGTATGCAAACTTTTGAGCACAACTGTAAAAAAGACACCTACCAAACAAATACATTTGACAAAAATGTAACAGCTGTGCTGATAATAATCACAATGCTTTTAATAGCCAAAAAATTCCTAAATATTTAAAACAGACAGTTTCATTTAATCTGAGACCCTGTTACACTAAGTTCAGATGAAGTTCTTATCCAAAGCGACTTACAGATGCAGTGCATTCATCATAATATAGCTAGTTGGGAAACAACATGGTGATAGTAAATGCACTTTGCTGTCTTGAATTTATTTAGTGCAAGATGTAAGACACCAGTCTAACTTCAATCTTATCTAGTTATTATAGATGTATGACTGCAACATGGCTTATTTAAGTTTGTCAAAGCAAAGGAGGGATGAAGTCCTGTCCAAAGAAGATGCTATTTTTATACTTCAATGGACATGACTATATACTTTATGTTGATCAGTGATAAAGAAATATTGATTTGTAGCTGATTGGATCCCAAAATGCACCAAGGACCTTGGGGTGTGGAAGCCAAAATACTTCACTGTCTTTAAGCGGAAGCCTGCTACAAGGACATCGGTGTTATGACCCACTTTCAAGACAACAATTCACATCTCTCTTCTCAACCTTTTCACTTTCTGTAAGTCTGACAGGCCGATGGAGATGCCATCTGTGGCCAACACCTCCCAGCTCTGCGCCTCTGATGCCACCCTCTTCATCCTCCCTTCCCTCTACATCCTGATCTTTCTCACCGGTCTCCCAGGCAACGCTCTCTCCCTCTGGGTGTTTCTCTGGCGTATCCCCAACCAGACCTCGACCCATGTCTATCTGACCCACCTCGGCCTGTCCAATCTGCTCCTCTGCCTCACCGCGCCCTTCCAGGCAGCCTATTACGTGCAGGCACAGACACCCTCTAATGAACTTTACAATAAACAGGTACTGACACCCTCTAATGACCTTTACAATAAACAGGTACTGACACCCTCTAATGACCTTTACAATAAACAGGCACTGACACCCTCTAATGACCTTTACAATAAACATGCACTGACACCCTCTAATGACCTTTACAATAAACAGGCACTGACACCCTCTAATGACCTTTACAATAAACAGGCACTGACTCCCTCTAATGACCTTTACAATAAACATGCACTGACACCCTTTAATGACCTTTACAATAAACAGGTACTGAAACCCTCTAATGACCTTTACAATAAACAGGTACTGACAGCCACTAGTGACCTTTACAGTAGTTTATATATTTACAAAGGGAGAGAGGGGAAGGGTCACAGGAGGTGATACATTTTTTTTTTTAATTCAAAAACAAAAACACCCAAAACAAAATGCCCTTCCTTCCCAGGGTCAGCGGTGGTCAACAGGGAGCCCCCTGTGCAAGCTGGTTGTCCACTGGGTCACCCCGGTCCAGCAGATTAACATCTACGTCGGCGTCTTCATCCTGACCTGGGTGGCTCTAAGCCGCTTCGCCACCCTCATCCAGCACACCCACGCCAGCCGCCCCAGCGCTTTTGCCACCCTGCTGCCCAATGCATTCTTCACCGCTCTGAGGCGGCCTCGGTTTGCCAAGGCTGTGTGCGCCGGGGTGTGGGTCGTGGTGGTGGGCGCAATAGTGCCCGTGGCGGTATACTACTCGGTGAAGGAGGCCAACGCTGGGGATGGAACGAAGGCCTGTTACAATTTTGATGTGGAAGCAGGGGGCAGACTGTCGAGGGGGTCTAATGTGGCGGCCATCGTTGTGTTTTTTGTGTGTTTCATACTGGTGATGACATCGTACGTGTCCGTGGCAAGGCACGTGAGAAGGTCGCGGCAGAGCGCCGCCATCAACGGCTCCCAGCGGCTGTTGGGAAAAGTGTTCCGAAACATTGTGGTGATCCAGGTGGGAGATCTGTTTTTGTTGTTTTTTATGTAATTTTTCACCACTTAGATTCTGATTCACTGAGGTAAGCTGGTTAGTCACTGTAAGTTTATCTCAACACCCCGCCCCCTCCTCTTCAGGTTGTTCTGATAGTATGCCTGCTACCTCATCACATCTTCAAGTCCATCTTCATTTCCATCGTCGAGAAACAGGAACCAGCTGACCTGGCTACCACCGGCGGCAGCGCCAGGGAGCACTGCCTCAGGCTCTCTGCTATCATAGAGGTAGCAACACCTTCCATGCATCCTTTAAGTCAAAGACACACTACACAGCTGGTCAGAAATATCAACACAGGGCAACATATTACGTTATGAAAAGTTGACACGTTGAATGTTTTTCAAATGAAACACATTTCGGGAAATTACCAAAATTATCAAAACACATCAACACCTCTGAAGTCAATTTAGGTCCAGTTTCAACCCCCAACTTCAAACCAGTCCAGAATTTCTGTGTAGATTTACAGTAGATAAACAAAGAATTTATAAAACGTCTATGTAGGCCACAGTCACAGTTTCCTTTTCAACAACACTGACGTACTACCACTATCGTCCTACATAAATGTATACGTAAAACATAAATAAAAAATGTAAATAGATATCACTGCCCATCACAACTGATTGGAAGCTTGTACTGTGAAACATCATCATTCCATTATTACTGCAAATGCGTTATGGACATTTTCTGCAACTACAAAGCAAACATATCAGTATGTCCTATGTGTTACAATTTCTAAAGTTATAAATCGTGAAAGTATTTTTGATTTTTGTCTCAGGTAAAGAACTTCCTGCTTTGTCTCGCCTCACTGCGTTGTTCTGCTGACCCGGTGATGTACTTCCTGTTAGACAAGACCTTTTACAAAAATATTAGATCCATGTTCAGGCTCAGCCTACAGAAGCCCAGCAGCCAATCATTGGGTGGAACCACCTCAAAGGCCAAAGCGAGAGCCAACGGGACTAGTGTGAGATTAAAGGAGGCGTGTCATAAGGATCAGGGGTCATGGAAAGACTCAACCACGGTGGATTGGAGTGAAGAAATGTAAATACATTATACACCAATGACTTCACCGCATACAAAAACAGTGACTCAACCTGGAAAAGTCAGCCGAATGCTATCAACAGCGTTGTCATTTTGTATATTTATGATGAGAATTGATACATGCATGTGCATTACCAGATGAAACCGACTGAAGAAAGAGGTGCGTGTGTGTGACAGTGGAAAACAGTTGAATACAAACGTGTGTTGTATGTGTTTGTATATGTGTGACTTGACATAGGTAAGAGCCTGGCAGTGGTAAGTTACACAGTGTGTAAGTGTGAAGTGTGGGCAGGAGGAAGTTACAGTGGGGAGAACAAGTATTTGATACACTGCCGATTTTGCAGGTTATCCTACTTACAAAGCAGAGGTCTGTAAACATAAGTATTTGATCACCTACCAACCAGTAAGAATTCCGCCTCTCCCAGACCTGTTAGTTGCCCTGCTGTTCTCCACTCATTACCTGTATTAACTGCACCTGTTTGAACTCGTTACCTGTATAAAAGACACCTGTCCACACACTCAATCAAACAGACTCCAACCTCTCCACAATGGCCAAGACCAGAGAGCTGTGTAAGGACATCAGGGAGTAAAAAGAAGGATGAAGTACTCGTGTTTGGAGTAAGAAGAAGGATGAGTACAACCCCAAGAACACCATCCCAACCGTGAAGCATGGAGGTGGAAACATCATTCTTTGGGGATGCTTTTCTGCAAAGGGGACAGGATGACTGCACCATATTGAGGGGAGGATGGATGGAGCATTGAAGATGGGTCGTGGCTGGGTCTTCCAGCATGACAACGACCCGAAACACACAGCCAGAGCAACTAAAGTGTGGCTCCGTAAGAAGCCTCTCAAGGTCCTGGCCTAGCCAGTCTCCAGACCTGAACCCAATAGAAAATCTTTGGAGGGAGCTGAAAGTCTGTATTGCCCAGCGACAGCCCCGATCTGGAGAAGGTCTGTATGGAGTAGGCCAAAATCCCTGCTGCAGTGTGTGCAAACCTGGTCAAGAACTACAGGAAAAGTATGATCTCTGTAATTGCAAACAAAAGATTCTGTACCAAATATTAAGTTCTGCTTTTCTGATGTATCAAAGACTTTTGTCATCCATAGTGGAGAAGGAGAACTTTGTGGGGAAGAAGAATTGACCCAAACCCCCAGCACAATAATATAGCAGCGTAAGACCTAGGAACTGAGATGGGGGGGTCCGGCGACACTGGCCCTACCCGGGGGAGGCCCCGGACAGGGCCCAACAGGCAGGACGTCAATCCACCCACATTGCCAGGCATCAACCAAAGGGACACCCACCAACCACATCCACCCTGAATGAGGGCCAAGTATTGCCAGCAGAGTACAGCCCAATTGCACAAGTGCGCAACAGAGAGACAACAACAAGCCAGTGACTCTTCCCCCGAAAGGCATTGGAGGGAGGGCATCCCAGTGGCGATGAGAGCCCATCTGGCAAGACAGCAAGGGTGGACAGTATCAAGCCTACTGGTCACCTTCACGCCCCTGGGCCTGGCTACACCTAATTCTAATTATTTTTGAAGAGTACCTATGATAAAAATTACAGACTTCTACATGCTTTGTAAGTGAGACAACCTGCAAAATCGGCAGTGTATCAAATACTTGTTCTCCCCACTGTATATGCGTATATATATAGTCTGTGTGTGGTTCTTGTGGATGTCTCTCCCCCAGTAAAACTTGACAGAGGGAGACATGCAAGGGAATCTCAGACAATCCACTGTTCACACACACACACACACAGGTAAAAGAGAGAGGAGGAGTGGAACCGGTACTGAACAGACTGCAAAGGAGTAATAGGGCCCAGAGGAAGCTGAAAAACTACTAACTTCCACCAGTTTTATCGGGAGACTTCACAGGTTATTTTATCTCCTTGACTAAAAATGATGCCCATGATTCATCCTTTCCACACGAGGTACAGCAAGTCAAGCAAGTTCATAGCAAAGCCAAAGGAAATTAAAAGGAAATGATAAGAACTACATTCCAGAACACTAGCTAACTGGGACTGTAAATTACCATATGAGCATTATTGAATTAGATTTGATTTTTAGATTCAACTTTATTGTCATTGAAAGGGTACAAGTACCGTACAATGAAATTACTGGCAGGAATTCAGAAAATTGCCTCTGCATTTATTAGTGAGCAAACCCAAGTACAAAAACAGCCCCTTCAAATCTTTTGACATACAATAGCAATCACTCCAGAGAAAAATACCTGTGGGAATGTTTATTTTAGTTTTTATTATTATTCCCCCCCCCCAAACAACTGCCGTAAACACAGCTTCCTAACGAATCAGAATTACACGGAAATACCTTTTACTGATGAGCAGCTTCTGCTATTTTCGTGACTGATGTTACTTCTCTAAAATGATATGGATGGTTTAAATCTGACGCTTACTGTTTGGGACAGTGTGATAAAGAAACACTGACACCAAAACAAATGACAAAAGACTAGCTTTTCAAACAAGTAACAGTACTAACACAACAAGAACTTTACTGAAAGATTGATAAATGTATGCTTGCATATCTTGCAAACTGCTTTATATCAATATGGTTGGATAGTAATTCTATTAACTAAGCAGCAATTTTCAGCTGTAAATAGGGAACTCCTAAACTCCAATTATGGTCTTTTGCACTTTTCTGCAATGCAAACTAGTCTCCGCTACACCAAAAGCATTTATAGATTAGCAATGCAGTCTGAATGACAACTATTATGTTACTATTACAGTCAAACCTTGTTGAAGGGGGATGACAACGAACATCTACGTTCTGTATAACTTCATAAATCGCTTGAAGTGATTGTTGGACTGTCTCGCTCTGCATGCAACTCTCTCAGGGAGAGCAGGACCTAGTCCATCTCTATCAAAGACGTTTGATAGAACTTTGGAAAATAACAATTATCCATGTGAAAAACAAATGCTCTGTCACACAGAGAACACAAAATTAGAGAACCCGAAGTGGTTGTGGTACATGCTATATACTGTACATCTTATGAGATTAATGTCAGTCACAGGTTTTCAAGTTAGTTAGTTATTCATTAATAGTTAGTTCATTATTTTCTTGTGTGTAGTATTTAAAATGCATTTCAGTGTTTGTTATATTGGCTACAATGTGAAACTAACTTCAAGAGGAAACAGCCTCAGTGCTGACTGTAACTGCTTGCCAGAAGTTGCACAGACTTTTCACAACTTTAAAGCTTCCGCTTAGGAGACCACACATTTGCCCAGTAACCCCAAAAAAGCATTGAATCCCTGATTAGTTTAAAAAACCTAAAGCAAACCAAAATTGCACTACCCTAAAGTAAATGTAGCTGGGCTGTTGAGCAGGGAGAGACCAGCTTTAACAGATGATTACAGGTCAACCAGGGACGAGTATACAACAACAAAACAGCCAACAAAATAGCCACATTCTACCGCCAACGTTTCGCATCATCCTAGTGTGGCAACTTCGCTCAAATAAACTTTAAAATGAGTGTTAAGTGTTTGGGTGTGCTGCGTGTGAGTTGAGTATAAGAAAAAAACATTTATGTGGAGTAAGCTTCTTACTAAAAATGAAATTTTATCAGAAACAAAACAGTTTAACAGAAAAACACTAAAACTGAGTAAACTTGTATAAACTTATTGGGGCTCTGCATTTAGGATCTCCACTAAAGTAGGGAGGTTTCATTGTGAAATTGTTTAGTATTACTGAACATTAACATGTTAACATGTGTATGGGTGAATGTGTGTGTGTGTGTGAAGGCTTACGTGTGAATGTTAATATGTATGTGTGAATGGTAATATGTTTGTGCGAATATGCAAACACGTGTGAGTAAATATGTCTGTTCACGTGTTTGCACATACACGTATTGGGAGTTCTGTAAACAGACAAATGGTATACAATTAAAATAATTAAACTCTGTTAAAGGCGTGGTTGACACGCCTGTGCAACATCGCGTGGCGGTCGGGGACAGTATCTCTGGGATGGCAGACTGGGGTGGGGGTCCCTCTTTTTAAGAAGAAGGGGACCGGAGGGTGTGTTCCAACTATAGGGGGATCACATTTCTCAGCCTCCCCGGGAAAGTCTATGCCAGGGATCTGGAGAGGATAATACGGCCGATAGTAGAACCTCGGATTCAGGAGGAACAGTGTGGTTTTTGTCCGGGCCGTGGAACACTGGACCAGCTCTATACCCTCTACGGGGTGTTGGAGGGTTCATGGGAGTTTGCCCAACCAATCCACATGTGTTTTGTGGATTTGGAGAAGGCATTCGACTGTGTCCCTCGTGGCATCCTGTGGAGAGTGCTTTGGCAATATGGGGTCCTGGGTCCTTTGTTAAGGGCTGTCAGGTCCCTGTACGACCGAAGCAGGAGCTTGGTCCGCATTGCCGGCAGTAAGTCAGACTTGTTCCCAGTGCATGTTGGACTCCGGCAGGGCTGCCCTTTGTTGCTGGTTCTGTTCGTAATTTTTATGGACAGAATATCTAGGCGCAGCCAGGGGCCGGAGGGTGTCAGGTTTGGGGACCCGTTCCGGGCCCGTCCCACCGGGAGGAGACCCCGGGGAAGACCTAGGACAAGCTGGAGGGACTATGTCTCCCGGCTGGCCTGGGAACGCCTCAGTGTCCCCCCGGAAGAGCTGGAGGAAGTGTCTGGGGAGAGGGAAGTCTGGGCATCTCTGCTTAGACTGCTGCCCCCGCGACCCGGCCCCGGATAAGTGGAAGATGATGATGATGATGATGAAGCTCAGTTAAAGCAGTTCTTATGAACACAGAATTTCATGCCTCTGCAACAGTGACTCATGCCGGCCATTCACGACACGTTAGTGAGGGCTCTTATTCACGTCATCTCCACTGTTAATGCAAGAAGGCGACCTAGCAGTTAGTCATGGCCTACTCATGTCCAAATGATGTAGTTTTAACATTAAACACTCAAAGTCTGGAAAGTCGGGAAAAACACAAGAAAATATTCCATATTCAGACTTAAATCCACAGAATGTCTTGGATGGATAAAAAAAATTAAACATGCAGGACACAATAAGAAAAATGTGTGACTCCACAGCTAGTCTAGCTTCCTTGCAACTTTTGCAGCTCTACTGCTTAACCAAAGTAAAAGCACAAAGGCTGCTCTTAAAGTAACAGTACAGATTTAAAATAGATTAGCCAATTATAGACAGAAAAACAATGAACTTAGTCAAGTTTAAACCAAAATACTTAGTTTACGGTTCACATTAACCCAGTGTGTCCCTTGTGGCTGTAGCCTACACCTTCCTGCCTACAATATACCTAGATTCAGTGAGGGATTTTATTTTTATCCCCTGCTGATTTTGTACGTTTGCCCACTGACAAAGAAATGATCAGTTTATCATTTTTATGGTAGGTTTATTTGAACAGTGAGAGACAAAATAACAACAAAAAAAACCAGAAAACACATGTCAAAAATGTTATAAATTGATTTGCATTTTAATGAGAGAAAGAAGTATTTCATCCCCTATCAATCCCAAAGATGTCTGGCTTCCAGGTGTCTTTTATAAAGGTAACGAGCTGAGATTAGGAGCACACTCTTAAAGGGAGTGCTCCTAATCTCAGTTTGTTACCTGTATAAAAGACACCTGTCCACAGAAGCAATCAATCAATCAGATTCCAAACTCTCCACCATGGCCAAGACCAAAGTGCTGTCCAAGGATGTCAGGGACAAGATTGTAGACATACACAAGGCTGGAGTAGGCTACAAGACCATCGCCAAGCAGCTTGGTGAGAAGGTGACAAGAATTGGTGTGATTATTCGCAAATGGAAGAAACACAAAAGAACCGTCAATCTCCCTCGGTCTGGGGCTCCATGCAAGATCTCACCTCGTGGAGTTGCAACGATCATAAGAACGGTGAGGAATCAGCCCAGAACTACATGGGAGGATCTTGTCAATGATCTCAAGGCAGCTGGGACCATAGTCACCAAGAAAACAATTGGTAACATACTACACCGGGAAGGACTGAAATCCTGCATCGCTCACAATGTCCCCCTGCTCAAGAAAGCACATGTACAGGCACCTCTGAAGTTTTCCATTGAACAACTGAATGATTCAGAGGAGAACTGGGGGAAAGTGTTGTGGTCAGATGAGACCAAAATCGAGCTTTTTGGCATCAATTTAACTTGCCGTGCTTCGAGAAGGAGGAATGCTGCCTATGACCCCAAGAACACCATCCCCACTGTGAAGCATGGAGGTGGAAACATTATGTTTTGGGGGTGTTTTTCTGCTAAGGGGACAGGATAACTTCACTGCATCAAAGGGACGATGGACAGGGGCCATGTACCGTCAAATCTTGAGTGAGAACCTCCTTCCTTCAGCCAGGGCATTGAAAATGGGTCGTGGATGGGTATTCCAGCATGACAATGACCCAAAACACACGGCCAAGGCAACAAAGGAGTCGCTCAAGAAGAAGCACATTAAGGTCCTGGAGTGGCCCAGTCTCCAGACCTTAATCCCATAGAAAATCTATGGAGGGAGCTGAAAGTTCGAGTTGCCGAACGTCAGCCTCGAAACCTTAATGACTTGGAGAATATCTGCAAAGAGGAGCGGGTCAAAATCCCTCCTGAGATGTGTGCAAACCTGGTGGCCAACTACAAGAAACGTCTGACCTCTGTGATTGCCAACAAGGGTTTTGCCACCAAGGACTAAGTCATGTTTTGCAGAGGGTTCGAATACTTATTTCACTCACTAAAATGCAAATCAATTCATAACATTTTTTACACGCGTTTTCTGGATATTTTTTGTTATTCTGTCTCTCACTGTTCAAATAAACCTACCATTAAAATTAGACTGATTATTTCTTTGTCAGTGGGCAAACGTACAAAATCAGCAGGGGATTAATAACTTTTTTCACACACTAACAGGAAGTATAAGAAACAACGACCAGATAGTCATCATGTCCACAACCAACATCCTACGGCATCATAAACAACCCTCACACTACTTTAAAACAGCCAGAGACTGGAGAGGGTCAATGTCACACCACCTACTGGCCAATGACGGATTGATAAAGAAGCCGGGGTCATGGTCCAGTTCCCCATTTACCGCTGGGCCAAACACTACCCTCTTTATCCCACCAACGCGTTCCTGTTTCCTCCATTGTTCTCTCCATTCATATGGAGAACGTGATATTTCCTTCTTGTTGAGTGGTTAGCCATCAAAGATAAGACCCATCTCACTGCCCGTTTCTTTATCTGTGCGTTGACAGGACAATCACACAGGGTACCATGACTCCTACAGCTACCTCTTAGGACCAAGGAAATAGAAGCAGATTGTTGATTAAGATCCCTGTGGGTTAAGAGCAAACCTTCCCTTCAACAAGCTGTAGGGGGTTAATTTTGCTATTTGTTTTATGCCTGGCACTGCCTGTATGTGTACGCGTGTGTCTGCGTGTGTATCAACCTACCAACGAACCCTTAGACAATCAGCCAGTAGGTGTTATAAATTATGCATAGGTTAAGCTGGCGGAATAAAACTGGCTCATGTGAATTCTCGTGGTATTGCATTCATCAAATGCATAAAGATTTGCTCCCAAACACTGAAGGCAAATCTATAATCCTGAATGCCTTACCAGTTGATGCTCCATTCATTTTTTCAATTTGTGGAAACACTGAGCTGGTAAAAAATTTAAAAAAAACTTTCGGATCATGCGTCCACAAATGTGTGTGTGTGTGTGTGTGTGTGCTAGGCCGGTTAGCTCAAAAGATCTCTGAGCCATGTAAGCTAGACAACAAGTTCCGTTAGCTACACCTGTTGGTCCTACATTCACTGACGGTCATTGGGCCAGGCCCATTCCAAATAAAAGATGACCTCTACTCACAAAGGCTTGTTTGTATATTATTATGCCTCGCCAAAAGTAGTCGGCCTAGCCTAAAGTTAGATCAAAGATGACTGCCTCTCATATTAGCTACATAGGTCTGTAAATATTCACTCATATTTTACCAGAACTGAGCAGCCAACAATAACAGTGTGCTTGACATTCCAAACTTCTTTATTATCTTCACCTCCAGAACCAGGATTAAAACAGATATATTCCAGAACCAGGATAAAAACAGAAATATTCTGGAACCAGGATTAAAACAGAAACATTCTGGAACCCCTCCATAACATTCAAATTTCTATCATTTAGTATTACCAATATTACCTTCTCAGAAAGCCAAACATATTATTTGTAATTAAGTGTGTGACAGTTCATCTGTGGTTCCAATTACTCAAACACTTGTGCACTTACGCCTGCACATAAACACGCACGCACGGATGGACGCACACACACACACACACACACACACATACACACACGGACGGACGCACGCACGCCCACACACGCGCGCACAGGCACACAGCTTGGTGAGAAGAAAGGTTATTATGAATAATAGGAGATCAACAGAGAGAGACTTTGTGATTTATGCTTCTTGGGATTCAAATTAATTCAATGACTTTGACTTTCACGCAAGGGAGAACACGATACACTGACGCAGGCAGCCTGCTCCATATTCAACAAGGACAGCGTCGCCATATAACCTGATGGCGTGTGTGTGACCCCAGTGGAGGCACCTCTAATCAGACAGCAGCCAGGTCAATAGCGATTATCAAAAGTCATACACTGCTGAACAGCCATAATGCTCCGGGTTATCAACCAGAGATGGGCCTGTGTCTGTCATTAGGGCTCAACCAGAGATGGGCCTGTGTCTGTCACTAGGGCTCAACCAGAGATGGGCCTGTGTCTGTCATTAGGGCTCAACCAGAGATGGGTCTGTGTCTGTCATTAGGGCTCAACCAGAGATGGGTCTGTGTCTGTCATTAGGGCTCAACCAGAGATGGGCCTGTGTCTGTCACTAGGGCTCAACTAGAGATGGGCCTGTGTCTGTCATTAGGGCTCAACCAGAGATGGGCCTGTGTCTGTCATTAGGGCTCAACCAGAGATGGGCCTGTGTCTGTCATTAGGGCTCAACCAGAGATGGGCCTGAGTCTGTCACTAGGGCTCAACCAGAGATGGGCCCGTATCTGTCATCAGGTATCAACCTGAAATGGGCCTCTATCTCTATCGTTAGAGGGAGCGTGGGGTCTGACTGTTTAAAGTGTAAACCAAATTCCAATTCCCATAACTTAAATTGACCACCCCAACTCCACCTGGTACTCAGCATTATTTCTACAGCAGATCATACATAAAACAGGATGTGTGGTCTCCAAGCTATTTTTAACAAAATACGGACCGGAAGAGAAAACCACTTCCTTGTAAAAGAAATGTCATACACAGGTTATGACAAGATGCTTTCGATTTTCGCTCTCTGTCGTTTTGAACAATCAGTGGGTTGTTTAAAGTTTGTTTTAGCTTTCTTTTGAAACGTTACTTATAAATGAAATGCATTATGAACTGCAGGAGGTGGACTAAAAAAGAGAAACACCCCAAAAAGACTGTTACTTTGAAGGAACTAAATAAAAATGTAAAACGCAGCTTCAGAGGTCACGGGTGGATTGCCAATTAGAAGTACACATACATATGTGAATATATATGTCAGCTATGAATGAGATCTGTCAATTGGCATTTTAATATCTGAGTTTTCAAAATAAATGAGGCAACTAACAGAGTCGAAAAGAGGCCAAATAGTCTGTGCCGGAATTGCAGGTGCATCGGTCACAAAAAACACAATATAATTCAGTGTGTCAAGAATAGTCTCCAAAGTCATGACAGCATATGCCGAACACAGACAAAATGCATCTGCAAAGAGGACCACTGACCGCAAGTCAAAGCTGAATGACAGGGATAGATAGACACAATGGAAGGCAGTTACGGTTACAGGCCTGAAAGTGCGCCACCAGAGGAGACACAAGGGCGTTGTGTGGTTTAACTTAAACAAGGCTGGTCATAATAAAGTTCTCTACTTCATAAGATTATATATTTACAGTAATATAAACAAATGATATGAAACTGCAGAATAGAAACACTGCCAAAACGTCAAAAGTGTGCTGTGATGGTGGGGAATTGCACTGGTGTTTTCAGCTTGTTTATTTGGTTGGTATATATGCTTCAGCTCTCCAGTACTGGAGTTGGAAATCTCTGGACAAGAAAACACCGGCAGAGTACATTGCTCAGATAGAACATGAAATATTGACAAGACGAGCAGCACAACTCTTCTCTTATTGATAGTTCAGACGGATCAACAGACAGACTGACTAAGTCCATAACAACTGTGAGCCAAGACAGGGAAACATAGACAAGTCCCTTCTCAGATGTTGAACTGGGGGTAATGATGGCTGAGGAGATGACTGGGTTGATCTGAGGAAAGAACTAGGGTTATCTAAGGAAAGAACTGGGCTTATCTCAGAATGCTACTGGGGTGATCTGAGCACTGCACCAGTGAAAACAGAGGTAGGTTCCAACTTGAACTAAACTGCTTCCCCCATCACCACATACTGTACACACCTACTATCAAAATGAACAAAACCTACCTTCACATCTCGATGAATGACATTGTTGTCATGGCAATACCGTAATGCCTCTAGAATCTGTCTCATGTAGTGGCTGGAGGAGAAGAAGGAATGACAAATGAATATTGTTGACTATTGATTTGAGAAAATATAGTTGGAATAGTGAAAAGTAGTTGTAGTTATGTAGGTCTTTGGCAGTTCTAGGGAACTTTCCTTTAACAAATACTATAAGGAAATGGATTGTGAAACTCAAACCATGAGAATACCAATAGAAAATTATTTATTGCAGTTTATGTCATATGGTTGGCAGGTTTCGTCAGTGACTTTCACTTGCTTCAAAAGATAAGAATTTTCCCCCGAATTGGTGTTTATATCTCTATTAGGCATGCAAGCCTCCGAGAAGCCATTTGAAAACAGGCAAGCCCTCTAGAATTTCAATCCATGGGTTCAAGTACCGAAAAAAGAATGAAAACAAGAGCATAGTCAAAGATAGGTCAAGAGAATATTCCATAGTATTCAACTGTTTTAATACCTCTCAGATAAAGGAAAGAAACTTCAACACCACAAGTTGTATAACATCTATTTTGCCAGTGGTAATTCTTTAATGAATGTATTTATATGTATTTTCTATATTGCATAGCAGTAAATGTCAGTAAAGACAGTCAGCACACTGCTAGTGTCATATTTATACAGGGAACTGTAAATAGGCTACAGCAGTAGCATCCATCTTGCCCCTACCGTCTTAAATGTACAAGGGTATTGTGTCAAGGTTTCAAATGTGAAAGTCACCATTTACAATGGACTTTGTACAATAGGCTATGTACAAAGTGGACCAGCAACGATATACACTCACCTAAAGGATTATTAGGAACACCATACTAATACTGTGACCCCCTTTCGCCTTCAGAACTGCCTTAATTCTACGTGGCATTGATTCAACAAAGTGCTGAAAGCATTCTTTAGAAATGTTGGCCCATATTGATAGAACAGCATCTTGCAGTTGATGGAGATTTGTGGGATGACCATCCAGGGCACGGAGCTCACATCCCAAAGATGTTCTATTGGGTTGAGATCTGGTGACTGTGGGGGCCATTTCAGGACAGTGAACTCATTGTCATGTTCAAGAAACCAATTTGAAATGATTCGAGCTTTGTGACTTCATGGTGCATTATCCTGCTGGAAGTAGCCATCAGAGAATGGGCACATGATGGTCATAAAGGGATGGACATGGTCAGAAACAATGCTCAGGTAGGCCGTGGCATTTAAACGATGCCCAATTGGCACTAAGGGGCCTAAAGTGTGCCAAGAAAACATCCCCCACACCTTTAAACCACCACCACCAGCCTGCACAGTGGTAACAAGGCATGATGGATCCATGTTCTCATTCTGTTTACGCCAAATTCTGAATCTACCATCTCAATGTCTCAACAGAAATCGAGACTCATCAGACCAGGCAACATTCTTCCAGTCTTCAACTGTCCAATTTTGGTGAGCTCGTGCAAATTATAGCCTCTTTTTCCTATTTGTAGTGGAGATGAGTAGTACCCAGTGGGGTCTTCTGCTGTTGTAGCCCATCCGCCTCAAGGTTGTGCATGTTGTGGCTTCACAAATGCTTTGCTGCATACCTCGGTTGTAACGAGTGGTTATTTCAGTCAAAGTTTCTGTTCTATCAGCTTCAATCAGTCGGCCCATTCTCCTCTGACCTCTAGCATTAACAAGGCATTTTTTTCACCCACAGGACTGCCGCATACTGGATGTTTTTCCCTTTTCACACCATTCTTTGTAAACCCTAGAAATGGTTGTGCGTGAAAATCCCAGTAACTGAGCAGATTGTGAAATATTCAGACCGGCCCGTCTGGCACCAACAACCATGCCACGCTCAAAATTGCTTAAATCACCTTTCTTTCCCATTCTGACATTCAGTTTGGAGTTCAGGAGATTGTGTTGACCAGGACCACACCCCTAAATGCATTAAAGCAACTGCCATGTGCATTAATGAGAAATTTAATAATCCTTTAGGTGAGTGTATTTTCTTGTCGACGTAATAACTGTATTATGGCTTTCCCACAGCCAGTGCTACAGACTAGTGCAGAAACCTTTGATAATTATATAGGCCTAAAAGGCTTACAAAGATACAATGCTTTCACTTTCTTCTCTGAGCTCAATGAGCATTTCACGCGTTCTCTAGGAATGCTTTTGTTCTATGAATATTTACCCACTCATGTCGTGTTTACGTTGAAAAGCGTAATGCCACATTGAGGTGTACGGCTTTGGAGAAAAGCCATCAGACTGAATTCAAGTCAACACATGAGAAGGAATCACAGGAAGTGGGCATGATCTTACCTGGCCACTGCTTCACTGTACACGAAGCCAGCATCTGCCCTCTTCACAATCTCAAAGCATAGGTCTGCTCCATCCATACTAAAGGAGGGAGGAACACAGAGAAAGAGAGAGGCCTGTGAGTAGAAGATAGGTCAGTTTGGCATAAAGGTCAGTGAAAACGTCCAAGCCTTAGACAGTGAAAAGGTTATCCTTATTAAAGTTTGTAGTGGGTGCGCCCCTTCACTCTATTCACCCAATATAAAGTATACACCACTGCTTTGGACACATTTGAAAGATGCATGTGTGTGGATGTGGGTGTGCGTGTTGGTCTGTTGGTGTGACTAACAAAGCCATCAAAGTTCAAAACAAAGCCATCAAAATTAAAATCCCTAGAAGCACATAAGAGAAAACTGAAACACAGTAGGACATCAGATACCTCTGATTACAGATAGGCATTTGTCATGGTGCATGTGTCTGTTCTAATTCATTCTTATTTTACCCAAAGATTAAGTGTTGGCTGCAATGACGCAGATGTACTGCGAGGCAGTGACCATACAGTGACCATACAGCTGCGCCATTCGGGAGCTCCCGTCTTTCATTTATTTTTAGCAGACAATGTAACGCTCAGTACCTCTTCCTGTACAGGCCCTTGCACTTTTCACCTCTGTCTCACTCTCTGCTCCTCTCACTCTTCCACCCCTTTCACGTCTCCCTCCCTGTCTCTCTCCCTCCCCCTCAATTCCTTTGTAGAATGCTGATACACAACCACAAATCACACACACGCACACACACACACACAGCCAGCCATATTCACCCTATAGACATACTCTGGTGTGATAGCCAGCCTAGCCACACTATTGTCAGTGAGTAGTAGACAGCCACAGCAGTTACACCTCTACTGGTGTGACCTCTGCTGAGCCACATGACACACAGTCAACTCAAGAAGTATTGGCACCCTTCAAGAAACAGAGCGAAAGTAAAAAAACTTTCATCTTTTGGTCTCAAATATTAAGGGTTAGGCCATATAGGTCCTGAATTTTTATACAATAATTTCTCAAACCCAAAACACTTTGCTGAGTAGTATGATTTTTTTCCCTGCTAAATATTGCACCCCTAAAGAATGCTTAAAATAAAATGAAACAAATTGTAGTCTGAAATTCTGTGCTTCACAGTTGGTCTCGGTCTCCAGGGACTGCACTGATGCTGTTCACCTGCTCCTGTTTCCCTGGGGGTATAAATATGACGTTGCACTCTTGTGACGTCCTTTTGTCATCCATCACCATGATTATAACCAAATAATTCTTAGCTAAGAGTCCATCCATCCATCTTCTTCCGCTTATCCGGGGCCGGGTCGCGGGGGCAGCAGTCTAAGCAGGGATGCCCAGACTTCCCTCTCCCCAGACACTTCCTCTAGCTCTTCCGGGGGGACACCGAGGCGTTCCCAGGCCAGCCGGGAGACATAGTGTTAAGAGTGTTAAGGAAATACAAAAATGTATAAACTGTTGAAAATACCACTAAGCACAGTCAGTGGACGCATGCACATATTGCACCCCTTAATGATGAGGAAGATGGCGAGGAAGATGGTTTGCGAGGCAAAGAATAATTCAAGGATCATAGTTTCAGAACTGTGCAGTCTAGTGGAGTCTTGGGTTTATCAAGACTCAAAATCAACTGTTAGATGCCACCGCCTTGTCAACAAGCTCTTTTGAAAGGTTGCACGAAGGAATCCCAACCAACACATTTCAGTGCCTGAACTTTGCCAAGCGGTATTAGAACTCGAATGGGAATCTTAATGTTGGGGCACAATTAATAACAATGATTCAACAATGCATCATATGTTTTCAGTGCTGTTGCTAACGTCTGTGCTGATGTGCTTTTTGACAGTTTCCATGTGAGATTGTTATTCGTATGAATGTGCATCAGTTCTTGTTGTCGCTTTCTCTTTGGGGCTTCAGATATGGTATCTGGAAAAGTATTCTGTGATAACTTCTGATGAAAAAAGGTTTTATAAAACAAAAGTGATGGATAGATTGGTTACGGGACCACCACGTCAGTGTTTTACAATAGAAACACATGAAACACAAGTTTTTCAGAAAAATATCACACTACTCATTGATATGTTTTGTGTCACAGAAATTATTTTTGTTGAAATAACTGTTTACGGCTTCCCCATATGTTTGAGCCCAAACTATGACTCATTGTTTGTGTTGTTTATTAATGGCATTCCCTTCTGCTCAATTTTATAAAGGGTGCAAATATTTCTCATGTTAACTGTACACTGCTGAGTATAAGTAGGTGTAAGTGAGAGTCAGTAAGAGTGAACTGTCAGTCAGCAGAGCCCGGTTACATGGAAGTAGTGTGTGCTGATCTCAAAACTAGTTAAGTGTATTTTTCTAGTTGTAAGATTCTGTGAAAATTCGGTTCACAGGGCCTTTATGAGTGAGGCTGATTTACATACATGAGAGTATACATTGTCATTCTTATTTGTAACGATTAGCTATTTATTTTCAGCGTGAGTGGCTCAGCTAGAGAATGAGAGTGTGTTATACAGGTAACAGAGAGAGAGAGAGACGTACAACTCGAAGACCATGTAGAGCATTCCATCTGAGCTGTACGTCTCCAGGAGCTCCACGATGTGAGGGTGCTTCAACATGTGACAGATACTGGCCTCTCTCTTCAGATCTGTGGAGAGAAGACAGAGACCTGGGTCAGGGGTCAGAGAACAGGGCATGACATTTATGTGGCAAATATTGGTGCCTGGCTTCTGATAGGAATTACTGGTACCTGGAATCCCCTAAAAAATACTGGTACCTGGCTTCCTCTAGAACATACTGGTATGTGGCATCCACTGGAAAATACTTATCTGGCTTCCTCTAAAAATACTGGTATCTGGCTTCTACGAAATATTGGTTTCTGACGTCCTCTAGGAAATACCGGTATGTGGCTTTCTATAGATGAGCATCAAAACTACGCAACAGCCAATGCTTGTGGGAGAGATGAGAAAAAGTAATGTGCTAGGCTTATCAAAACACCGGTCTCCTCTACCCATCAGTGTCATTATTTAACCTCAGAAAGGAAACAAATGATGCATTAATTTCATTCTCAGCGACCAGAGCTTGAGTTTCTTGGTAGGAAAATATGCAATTGGTTTAATGAATCAATATCATTAGCTTTCAAATGAGATGCAGATAGAGGGGTGCACTGTCACCTTTCAACAGGACACAATGAACGTCTGAACTAAAACAGGTCATGCTGGTTTCTCAGACACCGTAACAACGAGCACCATTACAGCAGGCCTCCAGGAGAGAGCCATGCAAGTCTTTTGAAAAGTACAAAAGAGACTCTTATTTGTATAGCAGCCTGTCTGGGATGATGGTACCTGACATTTGATTTAGAAACGCAGTGATTGTCCATGCTTTGCCAGGGTGTTCCACCAGGGGGAGCTATCGGAGTCTAACATCAGGCTTCATATCAGCTGGCAATGTGTGTTACTACAGCTCCTCTTGCTGTCCAACATGAGGTCCTACTCTCCCGTCTTACCCCCCCCCCCCCCCACCATCCCTCTCTCGGTCTCTCCCTTAGTATTTGCCTCCCTCCCTCTCAATTGAGTTTCAGTTTAAGGGATATATTGGCATGGGAGACTATTCTTTACATTGCCAAACCAGGAAAGGCTATGCAAACATCAAAGGTGAAGAAAAAATT
The DNA here is from genome assembly GCF_011004845.1 of Esox lucius. NCBI lineage: Eukaryota > Metazoa > Chordata > Actinopteri > Esociformes > Esocidae > Esox > Esox lucius. The sequence goes on from NC_047588.1 coordinate 35,276,104, forward strand.
TTTCTAAAAATGTTAGTACTAATTTCACACTGGTTAGCTTGCCAAAAGTGGTGAGTTGAAAATAAATGAAAATAAATGAAGACAAGAGTTTGGCTTATGTTCTCAATGTTTTTTGCTCCACTGAAAAAACCCTCCCTTAAGGCAACTGCTAAGAAATTGTGCTGCTGTATTTGCACATTGTGTAGGACTTTTATTTAAAATAATTTGCAGATCTATATGATCATAGGAAAATATGTGGCTCTATGCTCATACACCTGTTAAGTTAGGAAGTGCAGCTCTGCTTCCACCCTGTTTTTGGGGGGCCAGTCTTCAGGCTTCTATCAACTTCGGTGCCCTATCTCAATAACATGTCATTCTCAATGAGTCGATACATACTCATGTTTTTCTTAATTTTGGGTCTGTCACAGTGGTCAGGGTATAGTCTCTGTTTAGGGCAAGGTAGCATTTCAATTTGGGTTGCATTTTGGTTGATTGCTTACAGTGTGTCAAATATTAATTTTTTTCTTACAAATTGGTTGGGTCTGACAGTTTCCAAATGTTTCTCTGTGGGGTCTGTTTGGGTTTGTGAAAAGAGGCTGAAAACTTGCTGGTTTAGGAAGCTCTATTCTAGGTTCATACTTCTGTATATGAGGGATTTCTTATGGAATGTTTGAGTTGCTTTCCTTTAAATTATATATCCTTTGCTCTCACCTTGTGGAAGTTAGCTGAAGTACAACAACTGTTAATATTAAAACATGAATTCACCTTTGGTCCACCAGCTTACAACAGCTGTAGAAACCGAATAGTTTTATTTTATAATAAGTATAAAAATGTGATTCCCCACAATATTCTCTGTTGGTTTTCTCCCTTGAAGAGAAACTGAGTGAACTGTATAGAGTTTTAGGAACCTGTAAATGAGATGGGAATTGGGTGAGAAAGTGAGGAAACACTATCGAGTCACTGTCACTCAAGATACATTATGGACATTTTCCGATATTACAATATCACGTCGCCCCTTTTTTCAGATTTTGAAGATGAATGGATATAGCGCCAATTCGGCGCATGCTCCTGACAGTGCAAGGAGACGTGTGACTCCTTGGTGTGGACAGGAGCCACTTTATAATTGCAACATTCACTCATGAAATGCGTGAGAATTTTGATTGGTTTGATTGGTTCATATTAAGTTGCAATTTTCATGCTCCAAATGACTTGGGGTTCCAAGAATACCTTTGCAAAATTCTGCATCCACAGGGTCAACTGGGTGTTTATCTCATAATGAAGGCATACAGTGGGGAGAACAAGTATTTGCCGATTTTGCAGGTTTTCCCACGCACAAAGCATGTAGAAGTCTGTATTTTTCTCATAGGTACTCTTCAACTGTGAGTGACGGAATCTAAAACAGAAATCCAGAAAATCACATTGTATGAATTTTAAATAATTTATTTGCATTTTATTGCATGACATAAGTATTTGATACATCAGAAAAGCAGAACTTAATATTTGGTACAGAAACCTTTGTTTGCAATTACAGAGATCATACGTTTCCTGTAGTTCTTGACCAGGTTTGCACACCCTGCAGCAGGGATTTTGGCCCACTCCTCCTTACAGACCTTCTCCAGATCCCTCAGGTTTCGGGGCTGTCGCTGGGAAATACGGACTTTCAGCTCCCTCCAAAGATTTTCTATTGGGTTCAGGTCTGGAGACTGGATAGGCCACTCCAGTACCTTGAGATGCTTCTTACAGAGCCACTCCTTAGTTGCCCTGGCTGTGTGTTTCGGGTTGTTGTCATGCTGGAAGACCCAGCCACAACCCATCTTCAATGCTCTTACTGAGGGAAGGAGGTTATTGGCCAAGATCTCGCAATACATGGCCCCATCCATCCTCCCCTCAATATGGTGCAGTCGTCCTGTCCCCTTTACAGAAAAGCATCACCAAAGAATGATGTTTCCACCTCCATGGTTCACGGTTGGGATGGTGTTCTTGGGGTTGTTCTATTCCTTCTTCTTCCTCCAAAGACTGCGAGTGGAGTTTAGACCAAAAAGCTCTATTTTTGTCTCATCAGACCACATGACCTTCTCCCATTCCTCCTCTGGATCATCCAGATGGTCATTGGCAAACTTCAGATGGGTCTGGACATGCGCTGGCTTGAGCAGGGGGACCTTGAGTGCGCTGCAGGATTTTAATCCATGACGCCGTAGTGTGTTACTAATGGTTTTCTTTGAGACTGTGGTCCCAGCTCTCTTCAGGTCATAGACCTGGTCCTGCCGTGTAGTTCTGGGCTGATCCCTCACCTTCCTCAGGATCATTGATGCCCCTCGTGGTGAGATCTTGCATGGAGCCCAGACTGAGAGAGATTGACCGTCATCTTGAACTTCTTCCATTTTCTAATAATTGCGCCATGTTGTTGCATTCTCACCAAGTTGCTTGCCTATTGTCCTGTAGCCCATCCCAGCCTTGTGCAGGTCTACAATTTTATCCCTGATGTCCTTACACAGCTCTCTGGTCTTGGCCATTGTGGAGAGGTTGGAGTCGGTTTGATTGAGTGTGTCTTTTACACAGGTAACAAGTTCAAACAGGCGCAGTTAATACAGGTAATGAGTGGAGAAAAGGAGGGCTTCTTAAAGAAAAACTAACAGGTCTGAGAGCCAGAATTCTTACTGGTTGGTAGGTGATCAAATACTTATGTCATGCAATAAAATGCAAATTAATTATAAAAAAATCATACAATGTGATTTTCTGGCCTCACAACGGTTCCTATGAATGATTGGAGGAGTTTAAGACAGATTTTTTCATTGTGATGTCATCAGTTATGTTATTTCTGATGGCGTAGGAGGCCCTACTTGTCTAGTCTCTGAGGTCATTCAGAGCCCCTGCGACAGAATTTGTGCAGAAGATCTAGTTGGTGTTGTAGACCTGTCTTGCCTGGAGACAGAAACACCAGATCATCTGAAAATAGTAGACAATTTATTTCCAGTTCAGCAGCGTCAGGACTTTTCCAGTGCACTTGGCAATTCATTAGTACAAATATTGTATAGAGCTGGGCACAAGCTTCTCAGTCTCACCCCCCCAACTTGAGAGATTCATCAGAATCGTTTGTGTATATAGATTATATTATATCATAACCCACCCCCACGGAACCTTGAATTAATTTAATGTATTTAATGTAATTAATGTACAATAGACCACAATGCCAAATTGAATGAAAACCTTTTTTTGCATGAGAAGACCTCACTTTTGTTCTGTTTTGTTTGTCAGTCAGTGTGTGCAGGCTGTATTCATGGACGGTCTTGATGTGTTTTGGTAAGAAGCCAATTTAACATTTGGTCAGGATATTGTTTTCACAGAGGAAATGTTGGAGTCTGCTGTTGACAATACTGCAAAGGATTTTCCCAAGGGTGCTGTTCAAGCGGATTTGGGTGATCAGATCTTGGTTCTACATATTGGAGAAGATGCCTGACCTGAGGATGATGTTTAAGAGTTTGAGGATGGCTCATTTGAATTTGGGGACTGTGACTTTTCGTCTTGTTAATAATGCCATCAACAGAACAGGCCTTTTGTGTTGGAGGGTTTACATGGATGTTGGACATGTGGTTCACCCACACTGATGCTTATCTCGGTCCCTCCCTCCTTCCCTCTGTCCCTCCCACTTTCTCAGTGTCCCTCTCTCTGTCACCCCCTCCCTCTCTTCTCGTTCACTCCTTCTCTTCTCGTTCACTCACTCCCTTCTCGTTCACTCCCTCCCTTCTCGTTCACTCCCTCCCTTCTCGTTCACTCCCTCCCTTCTCGTTCACTCTGTCCCACTCTTTTTCTGTCCCTCCTTTCTCTCTGTCCCTCAACTCTGTCCTGAGTTGAAATGTATGACCCAGTTGGCAAACAGACCAACAAAACTACCTCTAGCCCTTTAAATCAAAGTAGATTAGTCACTGGATAATACTATCAACACTGAGAGAAAGACAGAGACAGAGAGAATGAAAAAAACCAAAAACAAAAGAGAGTACCAATGATGCTAAAATACATTTTGTTTTCTCTCTCTTCATGAAAATGTGGAATGTTGTTATTGGTACAGACAGAGCAGAGTGTTAGACTTGTTTCTTAAGACACAGGGCATTGCTACACTTGGTTCTTGGTTCTACAGAACATGTGGGAGGTTACTCTTGGTTCTTGGTTCTATAGACCATGTGGAATGTTACACTTGGTTCTTAGTTCTATACAACATGTGGAATGTTACACTTGGTTCTTGGTTCTGTAGACCATGTGGAATGTTGTTCTTGGTTCCATAGACCATGTGGAATGTTGCACTTGGTTCTTGGTTCCATAGACCATGTGGAATGTTACACTTGGTTCTTGGTTCCATAGACCATGTGGAATGTTGTTCTTGGTTCCATAGACCATGTGGAATGTTACACTTGGTTCTTGGTTCTATACACCATGTGGAATGTTACACTTGGTTCTTGGTTCCATAGACCATGTGGAATGTTACACTTGGTTCTTGGTTCTATACACCATGTGGAATGTTACACTTGGTTCTTGGTTCCATAGACCATGTGGAATGTTACACTTGGTTCTTGGTTCCATAGACCATGTGGAATGTTACACTTGGTTCTTGGTTCCATAGACCATGTGGAATGTTACACTTGGTTCTTGGTTCTATACACCATGTGGAATGTTACACTTGGTTCTACAGACACATTGGAATGTTTGACTTAGATCTTGGTTCTTTAGATTGAACAGTGAATTGATGCTTTGCCCTCTCCTCCCTCCCATCTTCTCCCCTCCTATTTTCTCCCCTCCTATTTTCTCCCCTCCCTTCCTCTTCTTTCCCCTCACCTTACCTCCCCTCATCTCTTCTCTACTCTCCCCTCACCTCCCTTTTTCACCTCTCCCCTCTTCGCCTCCTCTCCTCCCTTTCTCTCTTCTCCCCTTTCCCTCCTCTCCCCAACCCATCCTCTCCTCACATCTCCCCCTCTCCTCTCAGCAGGCATTTACTTTTATATCCACCTCCAGGCAACAGCTATTCTGGGAGGGAATACTACAGCAAGCTGACGGAGATATCATATATGTAACTTTGTGTGCATGCCAACACACACACACACACACACGTACACACATACAGAATATTTGTGTTATATACTGTATTCACCCTTTTGGCTTTATTCACAAATAGCACAAAAACTAATTACTGAAAATGTCACATAATATCACAAATATCACAGACTGGTGGACACACACACAGACTGGTGGGGACACGCACACAACACTGGTGGACACACACACACACACACACACACACACTGGTGGACACGGACACACAGAGTGGTGGACACGGACACACAGAGTGGTGGACACGGACACACAGAGTGGTGGACACGGACACAGACTGGTGGGGACACGCACACAACACTGGTGGACACACACACACTGGTGGACACACACACACTGGTGGACACACACACACTGGTGGACACACACACACACACACACACACACACACACACACACACTGGTGGACACACACACACAGACTGGTGGACACGGACACACAGAGTGGTGGGGACACACACAGACTGGTGGGGACACGCACACAACACTGGTGGACACACACACACTGGTGGAGACACACACACACACACACACTGGCAGACACACACACGTGGACACACAGACACACACACACTGGTGGAGACACACACACACACTGGTGGAGACACACACACACTGGTGGAGACACACACACACTGGTGGAGACACACACACACACACACACACACACACACACACACACACTGGCAGACACACACACGTGGACACACAGACACACACACACACACGTGGACACACAGACACACACACACTGGTGGAGACACACACACACACTGGTGGAGACACACACACACTGGTGGAGACATACACACACTGGTGGAGACATACACACACACACACACTGGTGGAGACACACACACTGGTGGAGACACACACACTGGTGGAGACACACACACTGGTGGAGACACACACACACACACACACACACACACACACACACACACTGGCAGACACACACACGTGGACACACAGGGACACACACACTGGCAGACACACACACTGGAAGACACACACACTGGCAGACACACACACTGGCAGACACACTGGCAGACCCATACTGGTTGAGACCCATACTGGTTGAGACCCATACTGGTTGAGACCCATACATGCACCCAAATACAGTATATTCATACATAAAGCATTTTTGTCTTTATTCTTTTCTTCGAGAAGTGAAACTCATGCTTAGTTGCATACAGGTTGGGTGACTGACTTGGTCAGTCAAGAACATTCCATTTTTTGCCCCTGTAAACCTTTTTTCTTGCATTATTGCATGTTCTTTAAGATAGCAACTGCCAAAGTCACCGTTTTTTTAAACCAAGAATGACCACCATGGATAATATTGCTATTATGCAGTGCCTTCTGGACCTCAAATTAGTGAGAAAATTGTATATCTTATATCCTATCCGAAAAAGGTTTTCTTTGACTGTCAGAAGAACCTTTTGGTCAAATTCAGGCACTTCAATCCTAAACAATGTTGGCAGACTAATCACAGGGGACCATGAGCTATTTGCAATTCCAAAAATGCCTTGATTTTGCATTTACAAAACATCAAATGACCCTTAAAATGATTACTATATGATGATTATATATATATATATATATATATATATATATATATTTTCATAGGAAATTCTTTTTGATGATAGAACAGGACTACAAAGTAATTAAGACTTAAAATTTTATATGATTTAGTTTCTCATAGAAATTGAAATTGAGTAACACATTCGAACCTTGTAAAATCACCTAAATTCACTGTGTTCAAGTGTTCAAAACGCATATAATTTCCCAAACATCAATATATGTGTTTTTAAAGTAAGGGACACCTGCCCTGAAAAGTTTGGAATTTATATTTCCACTCCTTTACGGTGAATAAGAATGTATTTTGTTCTAGGGACTGAAATGGCAACACATAGTAATGATAAAACTGGCAGTTGTTGCAGATCACCTTTAGAGGGAACGTGGGACATCTTTCTGACTGAAACTCCCCATGGCAACTGGGGGTTAAAGACGACGTCACACTCAATGTGAATTCAAGAGGAATGATTGGTGATGTAGCAAGTCAGGTTTTGGAACTCCATGAACATAATCAGGAATCAACATTGATGAGAAGCAACTAAAAAGATCTGACATTGGCACTGAAACAATTCCACTGTCATCAGCAACAGCTCTTGTTTGACGGAGAGCGCCATGTTAGTCACCAGGTAAACAACATTGTCAGTGAGTTTATTCACCTTCCAGGTCAGAGGTCAGCATGCCTTTCACCTTACGGAGCCGCAACCATAACTCGTTGCTAGTGTGAATCGAAAATTGCTTCTACATTTAATGTTAATTTTATTTCAAAGAGATGGTGTTAATGAAAATCAATCTAGTTTAAGCTCTTGTTAAGTTTCAATGCTAACCCTGTATACAGAAACAAAACAACAATGATTCAGCTCCCAATGTTTGATCTCAGGCTTCTTTGTGTGTATGTGTGTGTGTGCGCGTGTGTGTGTTTGTGTGTGTGTGTATACTGGAAGTGACTGAATGAAAATAATTCTCAGACCACTGCATCATCAGTACAGCTGACCTCAGAAGAACAGAGAGACTCAATGGGGAAGGAGGGAAAGAGAGTAGGGTGAGAGGTTGCATAAGAGTGGTTAAATGAAAGGAGATGAAATGAATGAAATGGTGGTGGTGGTGGTGGGGGGGTTGATCACATGCAGCAGGCCTTGTTCTTTCTTCAAAGCCAGAAGAAAAACCCAGACCTCAATATGGCTTTGACACAGATACAAACATGCACACTGCAGGGAGCCTGTAACACACTTCCATGTTCAATGACTCATCAAAGAACAAACTGATAGGAGGTTGGGGAAGAGAGAGAGACAGAGCCAGGCAGGGTGAGAGAGAGAGAGACAGAGCCAGGCAGAGTGAGAGAGACAGGGGAAGAGAGAGAGAGAGAGAGATGGGGAGAGATATAGAGAGAGGGGGAGGCAGGGGGAGGGAGTTCAGCAGCGGCAGGATGTGATCCCAACAGAAATCCATGTTTATCCAGCTGGGGAAACTGTGTTAAAATGCCCCAGGATGCAGGTGGAGAAGAAACAGGCCCTGGTGTATAACAAAACCCAGATCCATACAGGTGCAAGAAGAAGAGGAAGAAAGGGAAACAAGGGAGTAAGAGATGAAGGATGACAGGGAGGAAGGAAAGGAGAACGACAGGAAAAAAGAGAAGGACGGAAAGAGAAGAGAAGGTGAAAGAGGGAGAAAGAGGAATAAAGAGAGGGAAGGATGGAGTGAAAGTGATGAGTGTCCAGTCCTCAGAGGGGCCTTCCTCCCTCACTCCTCCATCCCCCAGGCTCTGAGCAGCACTGTGTCAGTCTGTCTGTGTGTGATTACTCTGCAGCGGCAATAAAGCTGCTTGCTCAAGTGTAACTGTTCTTCCTTCTATCACCCAATACATGTGGAATATAAAAACAAATCAACAAAGGGTGTGTGTCTGTGTTTGTCTGTGTGTGCGCGCGTGTGTGTGTTTGTCTGTGTGTGTGTGTGTTTGTACAGCTGATAGATTTCCCAGCGCTCCAGCCAAGGCACGGGATTGGATATAAAGCAGTCGGAGGATGAGGGAAAGGAATGGGAGCGCTAGTCAAAGTTTCATTTCGGTTTTTATTCTGTCATTTTCTATCCCTCTGTTTCCATCACTAGCCTGGGATGACAGAAATCCCAGGCTCTGGTGAAAAGGAGATAGCTCTCCTCTATGGAGCTGACCATGATACTTCTTTCAGAAGGGGTTTTGTAGGGGCTTGGCGCTGGCATGGTGGGAGGAGAAGCTAAGCTCAAACACTCATGAAGACTTAGAAAACCAACCTGACAGTGGGTGGGAAAACAAAATCCAAAAATCGTCAATTTTTTTTCTGTATGGCATTGTGGGACAAACAGTCTCGCACTCGGAATGGGTTTGAATAGGTCTCCTCTGAAATGTTCTCCAGAGAAACCACATATCTCCTGTATCAGGGACAGGCAGAATCAGCCACCTACTAAACCAATGACATCATCCATCACTGTACTGAAATATACCATTTAACAACCCTATGGGATAATACCACACACACACACACACACACACAATCAAATCTCCTGTACTGCGCTAGTCCCTATACACTCCATTGGCAAAAAGATGAGATTAAATTAACACAAGAGTGAAGTGAGAGTAAAACGACTGTGTAGCTGTCAGTTAGATCAACAATGATAACAGGATAGTCCTCTGTTTGAAAATGGGTAACCCAAGATAAGGGGTAACTCCAGATAAGGGGTAACGCCAGATAAGGGGTAACTCCAGATAAGGGGTAACTCCAGATAAGGGGTAACTCCAGATAAGGGGTAACTCCAGATAAGGGGTAACTCCAGATAAGGGGTAACTCCAGCTTTTACACCTAAGATTAAACCCTGGTTACAGATACGGACTAGTCTTAGGTATAGTACTGAGGCAGAGTTAAATCCTATTTACAGATATTGATTAATCCTAGTTTTAGTACTGAGGTAAAGTTAAACCCTGTTTATAGATATTGATAATATCTGGTAACTGACCACAATAGAAAAGAAAGGGGTTTGCAACGATTCTCCTACATTGTCACTCGACGCAAAACTCAGTAATAGTCAATTAAGTTTGTTAGGTATTCCATCAATGTCATTTGTGCCTAATAGAAAAACTAATGTTGTTTTGCCATGAAATATAGCATGCTAGCGAGGTTAACATTATTGGCTATTTTAGGTGCAGCTGATTAGATGCTGATGTCAAAGGTATCCAGGTACATTTGCTCAAGCAGGGGTTAGCTTTGGCAGAGTTTAAAGTTCATCTGCAGTCTCGCTTACATGGGCTTAAAATCTACTGACAATTCTATAGTAGTAAGCTAGCATTACTACCGCCTTGTAAGCTAGCATTACTACCGCCTTGTAAGCTAGCATTACTACCGCCTTGTAAGATAGCATTACAACCGGCTTGTAAGATAGCATTACTACCGGCTTGTAAGATAGCATTACTACCGGCTTGTAAGATAGCATTACTACCGGCTTGTAAGATAGCATTACTACCGGCTTGTAAGATAGCATTACTACCGGCTTGTAAGATAGCATTACTACCGGCTTGTAAGATAGCATTACTACCGGCTTGTAAGATAGCATTACTACTGGCTTGAAAGCTATTCAAGTGGCCAGCAGCAACAGCCACACATGAATGGTATCTGTAGTAAAAGTTAACCGGTCATAAAAAAAGGAATACTAATACATAAAAAATTTGTCTAATTTCAAGACACAATTTTATGATGAGGTAGTATGTCCCATTCCCATCATACTGGCTTATAATATACTTAACAGTAATATACTTAACAGTACATATTTCACCATCACTGATACAGTACGTACTTGCAATATGTAGTAAAAATATGTGAACTGAGATACAGCCCGAGTTAAAAACTATTCTGTGACAAGAGATCACAGATTTTTTTGTGCTGTCAGTAATATTTACATTCTCCTACTTGATTCTGTCACACGCGGACACCCACATTCAGAAATGGCAGTTCTGATCGACTTTATATATGACTGAAGGGGCTTGAGGGACCAGCAACAGAAATCAATATCCTGGTTTCACTTTTCTCATTAAATTATTTTGCAAAGAAAATCCATATTTTGACATTATCTAATGACGTGAACTTGCAGCTAGTGTGAACTCAACCAAGATATCCTAACTTATTGTGCTTTAATATGACAATAAGGCATTTAAAAGTTTCAAACACGAAAGCAGACAGGACAAGTAATCCATCACAGAGCAGACAGGACAAGTAACCCATCACAGAGCAGACAGGACAACTAATCCATCACACAGCAGACAGGACAACTAGTCCATCACACAGCAGACGGGACAACTAGTCCATCACAGACCAGAGGACAACTAGTACATCACAGAGCAGAGAGGACAACCACACATTCACAGGAACTATGTCACTAGACAGCCTTAATAGAGCACAGAAAGACAGGAGATGAGGCACACAATCATCCCCTGCAGTGTTGCCATGATGTAGCCAGCCTGTCTCTGTCTCTCAATGACACAAGACAGCTCACCCCTGAATGACCCCTCACTCTCTCACTCAAACACACACAGAAACACTACCTCACCCCCCACACCAACCCCACATCACCCAACTCTAAGCCTATGACTGTCTCTAACCATCAGCATCCACACACAACTGAGAGGGTAGTGTGTGTGTGTGTGTGTGTGTTTGAGAGAGAGGGACAGAGTGTGTGTGTGCCTACCCTCCGTGCTGAGTCCAGGGCTGGAGGTGAACTGAGCCACGTCTACGATCTTCACAGCAAACTGCTGTCCCGTGTCTCTGTTGATGCATCGCCTCACCACACTGAACGGACCCCTGCACAGGACACCAAAACACATGTTAACGTCTGACAGAATATACACACCAAAACACATGTTAACGTCTGACAGAATATACACACCAAAACACATGTTAACATCCGACAGAACATACACACCAAAACGCATGTTAACGTCTGACAGAACATACACACCAAAACGCATGTTAACGTCCGACAGAACATACACACCAAAACGCATGTTAATGTCCGACAGAACATACACACCAAAACACATGTTAACGTCCGACAGAACATACACACCAAAACGCATGTTAATGTCCGACAGAACATACACACCAAAACACATGTTAACGTCCGACAGAACATACACACCAAAACGCATGTTAATGTCCGACAGAACATACACACCAAAACGCATGTTAACGTCCGACAGAATATACGCACCAAAACGCATGTTAACATCCGACAGAATATACACACCAAAACGCATGTTAACGTCCGACAGAATATACAAAACACACACACCTTAAAATCTAACAGAATAAACACACCAAAACACACCTTAACGTCTAACATAATATACACAACACACACACACGATTATACGCAGGACAAACACATTAACATCTCAGATTAAGAACAAGTTAACATCTCGTCAATTACGCACAACATCCACAGATAGAAGTACTATAGAAAAACCTCAGTTGTTCGTTCACATTTCTGGTGCCTCAACAGCCAGTCCTAGTATGACGACACACTACGACAGACAACACAGGCCCTCCAGTGTACCTATGACAGCTGTGAGTTCCAACTCCAGACCATCCTCACATTAAATCACTGAATCATTGCAAGAGGAGAACAAGGCATTATCCAACCGCGGTGACCAGGACACAGATGGGTTGACCCGGAGTCAGTGAGAGGTGTTTAGTAAATACAAGGTTTTGGCTGCCGTTGTAGACCTCGCTCAGCAACTTGACAGGTCACGTAGGGTTAAGACCTTCCTAAAAAAAAGTCCTAACGCTTACAGTACTCTTGAGCGCACAGACACACACACACACACACACACACAGGAAAACACAGCCATACACACAGATTTTAGAGCCACAGTACTCACAGTAGCAGAGGTGAAACATATATATTTACATACATACAGCTGTTTCCATACAGGATGTCTGGAGAGGATTGAACAGGACACATTGGCACATAGCCACAGCATAAGGAAATCCATTCCAGGACTCTCTCATAAACAAACACACATGCACGCACGTGCGCACACACACACCCGCGCACGCACACACACGATTTTTATCCTAGTTGGGATCGGAAACCCAGAAATTCATCTTTCATATCTCCTTAACCTCCATACCCTAACCTTTATGCTTGCACTTAACCTCCATACCCAAACTGTTATGCCTGAACTTAACCTAGCCCTAACACCTTACCCTAAACAACCCAAACTAGTTTACTATCTTCGTGGGGATCCCCACATGCCCATGTAGACATGGACTGCACACACATAAGAGATGCAATTTGATGTACTTCGATCTCTGCTTGAGGCCCCTTAGAAATAGGCAACGCTTTCTTCAAAAGGAGTGAAAGCCAATAGCATACAGCAAACTAACAGCTAATGAAAAGAAACAATGAAAAACACAACTCCTACAAGAAAAAGAGACTGAAATAAGAGAGGATGAAGAGAGTTGAACAGAGAGGGACTGAAAGAGAGAAGAGATAGAGGGGGGGGGGGGCAATCGGTATGTGAAAAGGATTGCTCCTTTTTGAAGTTGGTCACGGAGGAGAAACAGCACTGTCTGAAGCTTCAGAAGAAGAGAGATAGAGAAGTCTACAAAGTCTGAACGTGCGTGCACACACACACACACACACACACACGGCATACCTCCTGGCTGAGCTCCTGGGTCAACAGCTTAGTGAAGGGAAACATTTAGAGGTTTCCAGGGCGGCAAGCACATGAAAGATATTTAGATTTAACGGCTGTTTGATGGGTAATTAGCGACGGTGTTAGCCACTGAAAGCACACACTATAAATTCCTCCTCAGACCAGTACAGCATAGGTATATCAGAAACCAGGCAGATGTGCTCTGATGTTGTAGCCTCTCTAGAGAGAACAATCATTTTGCAGTATAAACCTGCAGAAATCATACTATTAAGACACTACACAAGACTCATTTTACTGGGGTAGGTCAGGTTATGTAACTGTGCACTAGTGTTTATCACCACATTGGTCATTTTAATGCAGCTCTAATGGCCAAAATCTAGAAAGGAGCGGTTCAAATTCACCCCACATTTCACCTCCCCTGAAGGAAACTGATTCTCAAACCTTCCATAACAAGGCCCAAATCTATAGAAATATGAATTAGAGAAAAGCCCCCCTTGCCAGCTGGTCTTGGGGCTCTGTTCACAAACCCAAACAACCCCACAGGGAGATTGGAAGACCTGACTCTCTCAATATGTTCACACTTCCCAGAAATGTTGGTGGAAACAGAGTTGCAGTTCCATAAACTTATCTTTTTTATTTTACAGTTGCTTTGGCTATGTAAAATTAAATTCCACGCCAATAAAGCCACATGAATTGAAAATTAACTGACACAGAGAGCCTTGGATGTAGTTACACAGTGAAATCTGCTGAATGATCTACATGTCTTCTAATGATTTGAGATTTCACAGACCAGTTGGATATCTCAGGGGACAACAGACCAGTTAGATATCTCAGGGGACAACAGACCTGCTTGATATATCAGGGGACAACAGACCTGCTTGATATATCAGGGGACAACAGACCTGCTTGATATTTCAGGGGACAACAGACCTGCTTGATATCTCAGGGGACAACAGACCTGCTTGATATCTCAGGGGACAACAGACCTGCTTGATATGTCAGGGGACAACAGACCTGCTTGATATCTCAGCAGATAACAGACCGGAAGATGTTAGTGGAGCAGCTTCGAAAAATTGTGACCTCACACTTTATCTCATGAAGTCTATCTGGATGTTTGCGTTAGTGTGAGTAAGTAAGATTATGCGTGTAATGTGATAAGCTGGGAAAATGAAAGAAAGGAGGGTTAGGTCCACTGAGACAAGGTCCTCTCATATCATAACACACAAATGATTTGAAAATAGCTCTGAAGAGAGTAAATCAGAAAGAGCGAAGGAATGAACAAAGGAGGGAGCGAAAGTGATGGAAAAGGAGAGGGTGAAAAAATTGCTGGATCTTTGTGACAGAACACTGGGTCTTTGCGACCGAACTCTGGGTCTTTGCGATAGAACTCTGGGTCTTTGCGACAGAACTCTGGGTCTTTGCGACAGAACTCTGGGTCTTTGCGACAGAACTCTGGGTCTTTGCGACAGAACTCTGGGTCTTTGCGACAGACTGTACATATAATCAGCCATTCCCGGTCTGAATGGAATTCAGCTGCAAACAGGAGTTCACCACAGGCTGAATAGACTGCAGCTGTGTAGACTCAATCACACACACAGTCCAATTAATCTAGTAGCACTTTTATCAGATGGAATTATAGTCTTTGTCTTGCTTCACACAGGAGCGAGGAAAAGAGAGAGAGTGAGGGAGGAGAGGTGAAGTTCCAGTGTGTGTTTGCGCTCAGTGAAGGGGATTTGCAGTCAGTACTCTTTACTTATCTCACAGTGCATCCATCACTGTGTCTCCGTCCCTAAAATGTCAGCAGTTTTACAACACATGACACACACACACACACACACACACACACACAATATCCCTCTCATCAGCTCACATGACGGACTGACCCCATCACCTGTGTGTGTGGGATGGAGAGAGATTCAGTGTGTGTGTGCGCAGATAGTTTTGTGTGTGATCCGTGACACTGCAGTGAGTCCTTGTTGTTAACCTGTTAACAGAATCCCTCTCAGACAGTATGGAGTCAATATATCAATACCCAGGTAGCTATAAAGTGGATCTATGGTAGGTAGAGACTCTTAGAGTCTATATAGAGTCTGTGTGTGTGACACTAAGTGGATAAATTAGTGAACTAAAAACAACTTTGTTACAGGATGATTTCTGCTACCAGTAGTGTTTGGATGTGTTGTGTGTTTTTGTGTTGTTTTGTTCTGTATTGCACAGTACTGTGGTGTGTTTTGATGAATTGTGTTGTTGTATGCTGTGGTGTGTTGTGTTGTGCTGTTGTGTGTTGTGTCATCTTGCAGTGCATTGCACAGTACTGTGGTGTGTTTTGGTGTGTTGTGTTTTGTGTGGTTTTATGTGGTTTTGTGCTGTGTTGTGCTGTGTGAGTAAAAGTTAAATATGCATTCTGGGATATTTGGCCACTGGTTTTAAGTTTCGCAGCCTACATTTCCAGCTGAAAATTAGAGGATAAAAATTATTTTGTTGTCCCAGTCTTTATATTTATGTAAAAAATAAAGTTACACAACTATGATAGCGACAGACTCTGTGAATACACAGACAGGCAGCCACGTTGGTAGACGACGGACAGTCAGACACACTGTAACAGACAGACATGTTGGTAGATGACAGACAGTCAGACACACAGTAACAGACAGACAGGTTGGTAGATGACAGTCCCACACACAGTAACAGACAGACTGGTAGATGACAGTCAGACCCACTGTAACAGACAGACATGTTGGTAGATGACAGACAGTCAGACCCACAGTAACAGACAGACAGGTTGGTAGATGAAAGTCCGACACACAGTAACAGACAGACAGGTTAACAGATGACAGATACAGTAACAGACAGACAGGTTGGTAGATGACAGACAGACAGACAGACAGACAGATGCTCGGTCACCCACCCTGTTGGTATATTACACTGAATTAGGATTGAATTTAGGGATTTTTTCCAATGCATTCAAGTCCCTGCAGTCCTCTACCATTTAGAAAACCCCAGAGACAGATAGAAGAGATTGAGTGATGAAAGAGTGAAAGAGAAGAGGAGATTAAAGTAAACTTTTCCCCACACCATCTTGCGTTGTAATCAGGACAATGTCACTATTTAGGACCCTAATCTGTATGTTTCAAATAAAAGCTGTGCAACAGAACGGTGAGGTCAGTAGATGGTGCAGGTACAAGGAACTTTTGTGATTGACTTTCATAAAAAGGATTATACAATAACAGATAAGGGTTGGAATGATAAAATGTAGTTCCTATGACATCCACAGACCTGCACCATGGTATTTACAGCTTGCAACTTTTCTAAGGGCACATTTGGGTGTTTTTGTAGTCTTTTTCATTTGCCCTGCTTCACCAGAATGACACTGAGGAAGAGGGTGTGAGGTTACAGACATCACACAGACACAACATTTAGAGGAAATATTCCCTTGTCCCGGAAAATTCAGGATTTTGTTGTTGTTGTTTAAAATGGCATCTTCCAAACAATGATTTGTGGGACAGAGGAGCAAAATATGGTGAGAGTAGAGACAACATTCAGAATGGGATTGGGGCAATAGGAGTCAGTCTGAAGTCTAATGGAGTGTTTTTAAATATGCTGCATACATGATGACTCAGCAAAACGTTAAAATCAATCTTCTCTGTGGCTAAACAAAGAGCGAGGGAGAGAGGTAGAGAGCTTTGAAAGAGTTGCTAGATGGATACTGTATATCAAAAGGGAGCGAAAGGGAGGAGAGTGTCTAAGGAAGAAGAGACAGAGTTGCTAGAACTTTGAACACAGGATGTGTTACTGTGAAAATCAGAAAGACACGCGTGGCTCCCAGAAGTCTTTCCATACGCACAAAAAGATTCTCTCAAATCCTGAGCACAAAGTAATCCCTGTTAGTGAGCGTTTTTCCTTTGACCAAATAATCCACCCGACAGATCGGCATTTCATGAGACAGATTAAACAAAATGATCATTACACAGATGCTGGAAACAACTGAAGGCCTCTCTAACGTGCGGCTTTGTTATGCAGTTGGCATGCTGAGGGCAGAGACCTTGGATTCCACGGTCAGCAACCGGGCAGAACTCAGTAAAACTGGGTTTGGATTATTGAACTGATACTTACTGTTATACAGAAAAAGCCTTCATATAAGGCCCATAGACAGCCTTTTACTTCACTAACCGCAGCTTAGGTTGATACCTTAAATAGTTAACATGTCAGGACAGTAATGAAATGTGATTTAAATTTTTACCCAACCATTTTGTGGCCGTCTTGCCCATATATTTTTTGTTTTAAATAGCCTTGGGGATGCCGACCGTTACGCAGTCAACCGAGCACGCCCCTTTTGTTTAATGTGCATATTAAGCCAACATAAAACCTAAAACTGTAGTGCAATGCGATCAACAGTCAACACAGGACATCCGATAGCAACAATTCATCCTGCTCAGGGCTCACACGCAGACCAGTGAAAAGCCTGAAAAAGTTCATTTTAACTAGTGATGGCTAAACGAGGCTTCATTAGTGTTATTTTAGCAGCAGGATATTATGCTGGCAGCACTCAGATTTTCTTTATCACAATAAAAGCCATCATTGAAATTTATAAGGCCATTTAGTTACCAATCAAGTCTGTAAAAAAGGAACAGACAAGAACAACATTGGAACAGACATTAAACATAAAATGACAGAGTAGATTGTTAACTATATTGCCTTATATAGTTCAATGATGGCTTTTATTTTGAAAAAGAAAATCTGAGTTAGCCCTGCTAGCACAATATCCTGCTGCTAGAAGAACGGAAATTAAGCCTTGAATGGCAATCACTACCTTTAACACAAACAAATTGGAGACTGAGCAAAACAAATTGGTTTCTTGCACTCAGCTTTTTTTAAACTACATGCAAATCACAATTTGTCAACACTATCAACTGATTTTGAATAGACAGGTTGGAGAAAAAGCTGTAGCAATACCAAGACTTTAAAGCAACCTACAGAGAGAAACAAATAGGTTGTAAGTTAAAATAGGTTAATCGAATAAATACTAAATAGAGAAAGTGTAGCCTAAATGGATAATAACAATGCAAACTGAAAGAATAGTGGTTTGGATTAGATACAAACTGAAAATCCCAACATAATGATGCATTCGATGTGGTGATATGACCGGTGCAATCACAATTTTGTGGAAAAGTACTGTCAAGCCTAATAATGATGAGAGTGACACGGCTACCGAAATAAATATGGCATTGACGTTTGAGAGTGAGACATGGTTGTCTACGTGAACAAACTGTGCTGCTGACAGCCCGATCTGGCATGATTTATGTTGTTTTGTTTAGCCTAGAACTTGTAGCCCGTAGGTCACATGACTTCTCAGAGGTTGTGATTTGTGTGGTTCCTCATTCATGTATTGGTACCAATCTACGTGCTGATACCGTCTATTAGAATTTATTAAAAAATATATTTTAGCCCCTTCTGTGATGAGACTACATTTACCCTATTTAGCCTGGTTTAGCCTATTATGTACAAAGTTAGGCATGTAAAACTAAAGTAATATAAAACTAAAGAAACCAATTTTCCCAAGGAATAACAAGTACGGTAAATAGCTACATTTGGAGGAAGTAATGATTAATATACTTAGGTATTTCAAGTGAGGACCCTAACATCTAAAAAATCTATAAATAACCATGCAGAGAGTTCCCACTTTTTGAAATTCTGCCTCAGCCCAAATCCCTTCTCCCAGTTATCCCATTCTTTACTTTGAGAGGATCTCTCTTCTAACAGCATATAATCAGTCTTAGCTCTCAGCACAAGTCCCATGAATTAACATTTTAGGCGTTTATCAGAAGGGTCTTACCCTGAGCGACTTATCGTAACACAAAGGTTGGAAAGTTCATGCAAGTGTTACAGGAGGCGTTAGCCAGTCCAATCAGTTGCTCACTGCCTTGGTTACTGACTGAACTGTGACCTCTAGTTCTAACTCTCACCTCTGTTTTGCGATTATGATCTTGGTAATGATGGTAATGAGTTGTGCGTGCGCGCACGTGCGCTCGTGAGATCTATCTAGCGGACAAGGTGAAGGTTAATCTAGTTCCCTGCTAAGACCCATCCACTACTACCAGTGCATTACAGCAGGTCAAGGGTCCACAGCCCCGCAGTCCACTAAGTCTTCATCATTAGCTATTCAGCCGGACTTTGGACCGCGGAGATCACTGTCCATTAGATGTCAAAGGTCATATGCAAATGAGGGTAGACCAAACGCCCATGAGCAGAGATTACACCGAGAACGAAGTGAACGACTCTCCTCCCCCTCTCCCTCTATTTCTCACCCTCCACACCGCTCTCTCTGAGCAGCTTGCTTGACTCCTCGACTCAGCTAACAGCATCCTGAAATCACACCCACACACACACACACACACACACACACACACACACAAACACCCACCCACCCATCCACTCATCAGGGCTCCTGCTGTGGACTAGTAATGAGAAATGACAGAGAGAAAAAAACGAAAGAAGAGAGAGTGAGCAGGAAAGATGTATGGGGTAGAGGAGAGGTATATGAAAATGCGCTTGTTTGAAACGAGATATCATATTGTTTTTAAGTGTGTTCGTGGTGGGTGGTTATTGAGGAGGGAATGATACTTCAGTTTGCCTACAAACTGAATTACATCTCCTCTACCACATGTCTGTTTCTGGGTCAGAGCTGCTTCCCCTCCTCCTGATCCTCCTTTTAATTCTCCTTCTGCTCCTTTTTCTGTTCCTCCTTCAATTACTACTTCTGCTGTTCCTCCTGCTACACTTTCTACTCCTTCTCATGTTTCACCTAGGTAACAGTTGCTGAGTAACCTCAAGGTTAGTCAAGACACAGGCAACTCTGCCCATTCAGAGTCAGTGAATATTATGACACACCCAAGCACTGTCTTCTGATGTGTGTTTGTCTGTGTGTATGGCAGTAGACTCTTGCTGGCCAGTCTCAATGGATCTAACAGTGGTACAAATTAAATTAGATGTCTGACATTAACCGCCATGTACAGAAACACATGAACACGTAACTTCCCCAGTACACAGTTCCACACCTACAGGCCTTCCATCTTCCACAGTAGAACTCAACAACAAAATGCCCCATGGACCAAAGGACCCAGCAACTCAACTCAACCAAACCCTGGCGAAAATTACTGACGCAGTTGTGTGGATATCATGTGTTTGTATAATGTTTTCAGAAGATCGTCTTCCTAACGATGGCTGAGTGCGTGTCTCCCCCAGAGTCAACCTGACCCCGTCTGACACAGCATGTCACGTGTCACATAGCGACACGAACGCACACACTAGGGAAGTGCAAGTGCAAGTGTTGGAATGGTGCCAGAGCAATAAAAACACAATTAGTTAGTGCCGGGACCAGAGGGGTCCAGAGCTGGACCCTGGAGGCTGGAGAGAGGGGACACCACAGCCGGTATGGAATGTGACAGCAACCCCCGACCCGCTTCACCCCGCCCCCCGTGCCGTCTCTCTCTCTCAGGCATTGCCCTACGGTCTAAACTGCAGTGGTGTCAAGAAACTAATTCATTAATTCACCCAAGTTCTGCAGAGAAAAGACCAGATGGTTTTAAAGACCCCAAGCATGCATTCGTTAAGTGATTGTATTCATACATTATCCCTGAACGTGTAGTCAATCACTGTCTGTGTCTATTCAAAGGGCGGTTGTACTTCGTGCATGGTTTCAGATTCAACTTAATAAGGGCGGCCAATGATTCTGGCGTTTTTGGGGTGGGTCGGTGTCATTCTGTCACTACAGAGAGGGCTAATTTGGAAGAGGTAAATAGAAGGGGAATCAAAACAATTACTGTCAGGTTAAAGAATAAATTAAAAGCTTCTGCATGTAATCGAGTACATTGGTTTCTCCAGGATATGTTTCAGACTCAGTCGCAAAATGGCCTCCGTGACATTCACTGACACCTCTTCGTCCTCATGTTGACAGACACCAATAACGGACTCCAAAGGCAAAGCCTAGAATAAAGACTAAACATTGACAGCTTGTTTATGCCTGCAGAAACTGACTAACCGGAAACACCCGTCAAGAAAATTGTGCCAAAAATGTTGGAGACCTGCTATAGGGGTACAATTGTTTAGTCATTTCTGAACGGTTAAGGCAACGTGTGCAGAAATACCTGCTACAGCAATGATGACACACCTGAACCAAGGCATTTAAACTCCTAAAAGACACAGATTTAATGATTTTTCAGAAATTATTGAAGGGAATTAGATGTTCTCAACTGGTACAAAGTAGGGCACATTAAAATTACATTTGCTTGAAAATCACAACGGATAAAGAAAGCCTGCAGAGTATTCTAAGCCAATAAAAAAACAAAGTCTAACAAAAATACAAATTGCCTAAAACTATTACTACTGAAGAAACAGAGAAAACAGAGAAAACTTGACCAACCCAACAAGCTCAGTAAGCACAGTCTGGCCATGAGAAGGATAGAAGCACCAACTTGTCATTCCTGACAAAATTGTAAAAATACAAAACAATGTGTGATGCCCTGAATGTAAATCCATCACCTTGGAGGTTTGCGAGACTTCTCCGATAAGAATAGAAGGTTCTCTGAAGGTTATTACGGGTTAAGGTCCAGTACAGGAAAATGCCTCTTACTCTCCCTTCCCCAATTATCTCCCTCATAATATATGTGTATTATGTATGACAGACTAAAGTTAGGTCCAAAAACATTTGGACATTTTGCCAAATTTCATAATTTTGGCCACCACCAATTTTGTAGGCCACCACAATGGATTTGAAATGAAACAACCGAGATGCAATTGAAGTGCAGACTTTCAGCTTTTATTCAAGGGGTTGAACAAAGATATTGTATGAAAGGTTTAGGAATTGTTTCCCCTTATTTCAGGGGCTCAAATGCAATTGGACAATCATAAATAAAATGTTCATTTTTAATACTTTGTCGAGAACACTTTGCAGGCAATGACTGCTTGAAGTCTGGAACGCTTGGACATCACCAAACTCAGGGTTTCCTCCTTTGTGATGCTTTGCCAGGCCTTTACTGCAGCGGTCTTCAGTTCTTGTTTGTTCGTTCGTAGGTCCTTCTGCCTTACGTTGTCTTCAGCAAGTGAAATGCATGCTTGATCAGGTGATCAAAAAACTCCTTGATTGTTTCACAGTATGTAATGGAAAATTGTCGATCTGTAAAGTGAATCTCCTTCCAATCAACTTCGCTGAGTAGACAATATATTAATCCGGCTGCTTCTGTCTTCTGTCAATTCATCAATAAACACTAGTGACCCAGTGCCATTGGAAGCCATGCATGCCCATGCCATCACACCACCTCCACCGTGTTTTTGGCTGGATATTGTGAAGGAGTTTTTTCCATGGAAAGGATGCACACAATTGCAATGCACACAACTGCATTGCATTGAACTTGTTTTAATACAATAGGATTTCAGCAGTATATCATTGTGAATTCCTATTCCAAGTGTATATTGTGATATTTATATTTAAGAAAACATGCTTCCTTTTTTTTTTTTGCCATATCACCTAGCCCCAAGTTCATATGTTTTGGACTTTTGACTGATGGATCCATCAGCTAATTGGAAAATAGCAGCGCAAAAACAGACATTCACTTTACTTTGAACTTACCTCTCTCTCTCTCTTCACACTGTTCACTGTCTCCCCCATGCTTCATTCTCACTCTCCTCTCTCCTTTCTCTTTCCCTCCCTCCCTCTCTCACTCTTTCTCCAACCTCTTGCCTTTTCCATCTCAGTCTCTCCCTCCTCAGACTACACAGTTGAGTTTTTCAGTGGGATGGCTTTCTGAGCTAAACGTTCCCATCAGGCATATGGTACGACGCTAACTGAAGAGCGCTTTGGCCGCGAATGAATTAGCTCTTTGGCTAATGGTGGGTGACAAATCAACTAGCTAATCCACAGAGTGCCTTCTGTCCGTCTGTCTGACTGACTGTTGAGACATATAAAACACTAACACAAAGAAATGAAGGAAAGCAAGCGCAGCAAAATTATTTTTAACCAGACTCAAGGACCACGCCTTCCACGCACTGACACTATCTTTACCCCCTTTTCCCCGTCGTTTCTCTCAACAATAGTGTTGCCCGGGGGTGGCGTGTATGGCTGGAGATGGCCCAGTGTCACTAGCCCACATTCAGCATTCCCATGCACGCCAACAGCTTTCGGTTGTCCAGCTCTGGAGTTACGTCCGCCACTCCGCCAGCGGGCGGATTCAACACCACAGCATGTAGCTACTACAGCACATGGATGTTGTTGTAGCCGTGGTTAAAAACAGTGAGTCGATGGCGCAGTGATTTCGGCGGCTGACTGGAAGGAATTTGTTCCAAGTCCATAACGAAAAGAATGCCTCTGGATTCCATGTCCCATTCAAAGTCCCACGCGGTTGACGAGAGAGCGAGACACAAACGTGGCTGTCTTCAACCGCTTTCACCAAGTACAACTGGCAGTACTGTTCCTCTGTGACTGAGATAATGTATTATCTTACCAGGCCAAGGATTAGGGTTGGTTTATGGAGAAAGTAAAGGACGGGTCAGGACGGGTTTCCAGGCTAAGGGCTGCATTACCATGTATATGTAAATACATATTAATATATGTGCGCATATATGTGTGTTATATACAGACGGGTGACAAATTAATGGAAAAACCTGAATAAATCACTGGAGGAACGAATGCAGATGCTTCCATACAGGTGTCCTGATTAGGGATGTCAAGATACCAGAAATATAGTAGTTGATACCAATACCCATGAATTTACAAGATTCTTGATACACAAAATCAGTAAAAATCAAAATCAAATAAATTCCATGTACTTCAACAAACACTCTTTTAATAAAGACATTTGAACATTACAAAAAACAACAAAAGTGGCACGTAGCTTTCAAGTAATAAATAAAAAGAAACAACTATTAACCTTACAAGAAACAAGTATTTAAAACAAACAGTACTGTGCTTAAAATACAATGAATCAACTTTGCAAGGCACAGCGTTCCAATTGCAGTACCCAGCTGAGACATGAACAAAAATCAAATCAAAAGGTAAACAGGCCATACATTAGAATAAGTAAAACACTGATCAGGCTCCAAGTACTCCAAGTAAGTCCAGCACTGGCATATATCCTCAAAATAAGAAAAGCACCTGACACAAGTCGAGGAACCGTATGAAATGTCCAGCACAAACTATATTGCTGTACATAAAAACAGCAACTGTATGTCTCGACGTCTGTCTTTAAGGTGCTTGGCTAAGTCGAAAGTGTTTCCTCCTTTAGTCTCGAAAGTTTGAATTTAATACCACCTGATCAGCCGCCTCGAACGCAAAGTACTTCCCCACACAACGGTTCATCATTTCGACGAGTGGAGGCGGAGTTGCAGAGGCACTTGCCTCTGTTATGTGGTGGATCCCCGGTACCTTACAAATGCCAGTACCGCCATGTTCTCAGAATTCTGGTATCGACTTGGCACTAAAGCATAGGTTCTCGTGACATCCCTAGTACTGATGCAATTAACATCCTATCATGCGCTGTGGAATGTATAAAAATGCTGAGCAGGCGCAAACAACGATTTTGAATCAATATGGCAACAGGAAAGGACCACGGTGGCCCAAAAGCTTATTGAGACACTTTGATGATTTTTCCTTAAATTTGTCACCCATCTGTACACACACACACACAGAACGTTTTTTCATACATGCACACATACATCAGTACATACATCAGTAACCATCATAAATGACTCGTACTGGTTTTTCCGGTATAGGCCAAGAAGCTTATTTCTTGTGCATTCCTGTACCCATGCCTCTCTCTTCCAAATTGTGTGTCTGCTATATGGGGCTGCAGTAAAACAAAAACAAAAACGTTTGCCTTTAAATCGATAATAAAAATATCAGATAATTCAAAGTGAATTGGGTGAATGTAGCATGTTATTGATGTTGTCCAATCAACAGAGTTTTCCGGCTCTTAAAGGCGGGCTACATGCAACACAAAGAGAGAAGTGTTTCTGAGCATAATGTCCTTTAAAGACAGCTTATTATCTAACCACTCCCGACTACTGCTTGATCTACTGTCCCTATGGCTACCGGTACAATAGCCAAATTATCATCCTTCTGAAAACTCTTTCCATCTGAGAAGTCAACCGATCATAGGCATTTGACCACACATGCATCCGCGACCCAAATGACCGGCCGCACTCGTTTCTTGGGATTATTATGGCAAGGTCGTATGAGTGCGAGATCCCTTTGAGGCAGTTTCAGATCACACGTAGCCAGACTGTAGACACTGAGAACAGTGTTACCGGGGGCACTAACCATTCCAATAAGGTGACCATTTGGCGGTTTATTACTTTTAAATGACGGAGAAAACAATGAAAAAGAGACAGCATCATAGATACTATAATGTGTGTGTGTGTCTGTGTGGGTACACGCAGTGTAAAACAGGCTTTGGGTGTGGCCTCGATGGGCCCATGGGTCTGTGTCTCTGCCTGTGGGTTCCAGTCCAACCCACTGCTCTTTCAGCCAAAACTCTCCTCGTCTTTCCACACACTGCTGTCAAATAAAGCATAACAATGTCTGGGAAAAAAATCTGAAAATATCACTGTGGTCGGTTGCCATAAGACATCTCTCTGTAGTGGGAGAGAGGTAATTAGGCTGAAGATCCTGGCAATGTCTACCTCGCTCTCACAGACAGACACACGCACACACACACACACACACAGTCTAAATAGGTTTGTCCCTCCTGTGTTTTGGATCGTGGGTTCCTAGTGGGCTGTGATGGATTACAGCCTATAAAGAGGATACCCCATGACATAGGTATTTACAGGATGTCAAATACGTTATGAAGACCATACGTTTATACACCATTAGTATGTACCGTATCAAATACCTTATAAAGACCATACGTTTATACACCTGTAGTATGTACCGTATCAAATACCTTATAAAGACCATACGTTTATAAACCTGTAGTATGTGCTGTATCAAATACATTATGAAGACCATACGTTTATAAACCTGTAGTATGTGCTGTATCAAATACGTTATGAAGACCATACATTATGAAAATATTTGCGCATTTCTGCGTGAATGAACACACTTAATGAACACACTAAAATAGCAAATTTACAGAAGAAATGTAATTTGTTATCCAGCTACTGTAGGCTATAGATGACATCATGTCAACTCTGTGGGTATGGTATTGAAATACGAGGTAATTGGACTACCGTGGAAGGTCATGGTCGAATTTAGACATTTATAGTTGCAGAACTAGAAAATCACTGGGTGTATCACCCTTCAGAGTTGTACAGCCACAAATCTCCCACACTCCCTTCACTCTTTTTCTCCCTTGCTTTTGCCCTCTTCCTCTCTTGCTCTCTCATTCTGCCTTGATCCCCCTCTTCTCCTCTCTCTCTGTATTCAAACTCTACCCGAGTATGCAGAACTTTATATTACCTGTAGATCTGTAGATGTCTGCTCCTTTGGCTGGACCTCCCAAAGGAGAGGTACACTTAGTCATTCCACATGTAATTATATGTCTCAAAATGCTCGTTCCAAAGCCTATGTAAAGCCAACCGTCTACAGCAACATCAGGTCAAATGTTCTTCAACTCAAAGCTGATGAATTGGTTAACATGGCTCCCTGGTCTTCAAATCTACAAACCCTAATATTATATTTAAAGGGACAGTGCAAGAGTATGGCAATCCCATTGAAAAAGTGTCATTTAGCAGAGGCTCTCATACAGAGCAAATTGCAGTTTATTATAAATGCTGTGGTTCGAATGAATGAACGCTGATTGTGTGAAAGGTATGAAGAAAAAACAACTCACTAGGTACTGTGCCATTTCAAACCAATTTATAACAGCAATAAAACACCTCAGGGTTTGTGTTACATGGCCAGCACATCACAGCCCTTCACTGTGCTATAGTGGCCATATACTGCGGCCTATCAAGCCTTATTGAATAATTGACCCAATTAACCAATACAACCAGCATAAGGGAAGGTTAAATGACCGGAATATAAACGTGAACCACACAGGCTGTTGTAGCTTATAGGAGAAGGTATGAGACGTAACACTCCCACCACACTGGACAGGTTAGTCCAGTCGTGTTGTTTCTTCTGTTAATGGTGTGAACATGCGTGAGAGAAAGGTCAGCATTCTGCAAAGGAATCTTACCAGTAATGTATACATTTGCTGTTAGCATTGCTTGCTCTTAGCGTGGCTTGCGACACTATCAAATTCAATAAAAACAAGAAACCAGGCAAGCCTAGTTCAGCCAGCCCGCAATAGAAGATTTTGCCACCTCGAGATTCCAACCTTAGTCACCCACGTGAAAGGCTGCGTTGTTAACCACAACACCACGGAGCTGTACATTTGCCAGCTGTCAGTATAGCCTCTTGTCTATATTGACACCCAGCATCTGTATATCCTGAACAAATCCTCTTTTGCCACTGGCCGTTTTAATAGTTAATTGGCCATTCGTGAATGACATTGATACAGTTATTCTGACTAGCGTTTCTTACAAAGTTTACCTCCACCACAAATAGCGTCTATGTATTGCATTTGACACTGGCAGTTTTAACAGCGTATTAGCCATTAATAAGCTTTACCGGTATCTACTAACTTACTGGAATAGTCATAAGAATTGAGCAATTTCTAGCGAGTCTGCCAAAGCTATTTCATTTCATGGCATGAGAACGTCTTTTTTTCTTTCATGGCAAAACAACATACTTTTTTCTTTCATTCGAGAATGATATTTATACAATAGCTATCAATAAACGTGACGATAACTACGTTTTTCATCAAGTGAAAAGACCATAACCAGAAATAATTAATAAATGTAATTGCGCTCAATAGATTTGAACTTAGGTCGTTCACATGAGAGGTACTGTCTTTAACCACTACGCCACGGCATTACACGTTTCAGCAGTCACTAGACTCCATTGAGGATTGTGTAAAAATGACTTATTAAGTTTACCTCCACCACAAATAGCGTCTATGAACTGTATTGCTTTTGCCACTGACTGTTTTAACAGCTTAATAGCCAGTAATATGCTTACTAGTATCTACTAACTTCCGTGGAATAATTATAAGAATTGAGCAATTGCTAGCGAAACTATTCCCTGCCAGAAACAGTCGCAATATAACCGTATACAGTTTCAGGCTTTAGCCAGCAAAGTTTTCGCTAATACGGAATAATTCACAGTGCATACCTTGCATCGCCTGAGAGGAGATACAAACTCGGGACCTATAGTTCACAAGTCTGCTTCTCTAACCACTACGCTATTTAACAAGGGGCAGTCAGTCAGTCACTCAGTAAGAGACATTCGCTCTTCTTAGCTGGCTCTGCTTACGCAGTCTGGCAAAAATATTTTATAAAGCCCTTTTAACCTCAGCTGTTGTCACAAAGTGCTTTTACTGATAGCCTGCCCGATGAACACTGGCTAAGAGAACCTACCCCTTCCTCAGCAGAACATCAAACAACAACCACCACGCCTATCCTTTTCTATGGGGTCAGTTAATTTGCATTCGGGTTAGGTCAGACATTGTCCATTTAGTCTTGACAGGTGGTTCCAGGTGCGTTTTGGCTCTTTTAAACACCATGGGTCCCGTTATGTCAGGTGAAACCAAACAATAAATCCTCCCTTTTTCTCCTTTCCCCCATTCCCCTTTCCATTTATCAGGTCTTCTCTCAAACAACACGTCCCCTGGGGAAGAGAAACAGGAGACTCAGAGACGCTTACAGCCGCTTAGGAGAGGGGGGGATCAAACAAAAGAGAGAAAAGGAATTGATGTAAGTTGGTGAAAGAGTCAGGGGGGCTATAGCCTGAGGAGGGATTCTCTCTGTTAAACTGCCATTTCAGCACTGAAATGATCACCAACACTAGATGACATTAATACAAACAATCATTACATTAACACTAACACTTATTAATGACCTTAAGTTTAGAGTTTTGTTTTATTTTAATGGGTTGGTATGCTAAGAACACAATGGGTTTTCAGCAACGACATGGGAGCAATTAGGAATAAACTCAGGGAGTTTATGCTCAGGGAACTAGAGGGTTTTTCATCCTGTCAGCTCAAGGATTAGAACCAACAACGTTTTGTTTACTGGCCCATAATTACATTATACATTAACACAAAATTCCTTTAACATCAACACTTAAAAGTACAATAATTCAAGCAACAAAATACATTATATTAATATCGATATACATTAATAATATTCCTTAATGGCATTAATATGTATTATTCCCATTAACACGTATTATTTACATTAACACCAACACTCATTAATTACATTAACATGCATTATTTACATTAACACCAACACTAGATTGCACCAGTAGCATGTGGGTTTGTTTTATAGGAAAAGCCTATTATGTGAAACATCAGGCAGTTAAGTAAGAGAGAGCGGTAGGGGGGCGGGAAAGGGTGTGTGTTATGTGTTTGTGTCCTTGTGCATGTGTGTGCAGATGTGTGTGTGTGTGTGTGTGTGTGTGTGCGTGCACGTGTGTATGTATTAGTGTCCACAGGCACTACCTCATTTATAACTGCACCTCCCTGAACACCACCCATTGGAGATGAGCCAAATGATAATTTCAAATACGTCATTTGTTTTCACAATATTTGGAAAGAAGAGAACTGGTAAACAAACAGCCCGCTCTTCTGCTACTGCTCTTCTCAGCACAGTTCACTAGCTTGAAAAAAAATATAAAAGAGAGAAAGAGGAGGAGGAAAAAGACAGCAATAGATGGGAGAAATTTAAACAGAGAGTGAGAAATGCAGATTGAGAGACAACAGGAGAGAGAGAGACAACAGGAGAAAGTGAGACAACAGGAGAAAGTGAGACAACAGGAGCGAGAGAAAGGGAGAGAGAGAGAGACAGAGAATCAGAGAGAGATAGACACACAGAGAGACTAGGGCAGACATAGGGACAAACAGGGGGACAGACAGGGGGACCAGGGATAACGGTAATATTCACAAGGCCATTAGCCAGAGTAAATACTGGTTAGTCTGAAGCTGTAACAGGATAAGACTTTTCAGCTCTGCCTCCCTGACACTGGTCTCTCGGTACCACAATGTGTGTGTGTTCAATCTCAAAGCAGCTGAGAGGACAAGCTTGGTGAACCTGTACAACGTCTGGTAACAGACGTTTTCTCAAACACTCAACCCCGTTCTGTGAAGAACCACCTGAGAGGAGGGAAAACTGTACTGTAATTACTGTGAAGTTCCCCTTGAAAATCACTGCTCTTCATCTCCTTAATCATCCTGTATCCTGTCTCACACTTCAGACAATGATAAATCCCTGAGAGTATCTACTTATAAAGAGTAAATATCACCCCCAAAAAATCTAGGGAAAACCAGATGTTTTAGGCTTAGTTACGATCAAACACTCATTTGATAGTTTGTTGCAAAGATTATATTTACGCCTATATACTATACACACACACACACACACACACATATACAGTTGTGCTCATAAGTTTGCATGCCCTGGCAGAAATTGTGAAATTCTGGCATTGATTTTGAAAATATGATTATGATTATGCACAAAATATATATATATATATATATATATATATATATATATTTAAGGATAGTGATCATATGAAGCCATGTATTATCACATAGTTGTTTGGCTCCTTTTTAAATCATAATGATAACAGAAATCACCCAAATGGCCCTGATCAAAAGGTTACATACCCTTGAATGTTTGGCCTTGTTACAGACACACGAAGT
Source organism: Esox lucius (assembly GCF_011004845.1). NCBI lineage: Eukaryota > Metazoa > Chordata > Actinopteri > Esociformes > Esocidae > Esox > Esox lucius. Next base: position 35,307,175 of record NC_047588.1, read on the forward strand.
GACACCCGCAGGTGTTAATGGCAATTAAAGGTGAATTTCCCACACAAGTGGCTTTTTAAATTGCAATTAGTGGCTGTATATAAATAGTCAATGAGTTCGTTAGCTCTCAAGTGGATGCACTGAGCAGGTGAGACACTGAGCCATGGGGAGCAGAAAAGAACAGTCAAAAGACCTGCGCAACAAGGTAATGGAAATTTATAAAGATGGAAAAGGATATAAAAAGATATCCAAAGCCCTTGCAAATGCCAGTCAGTACTGTTCAATCACTTATTAAGAAGTGGAAAATTCAGGGATCTCGATACCAAGCCAAGGTCAGGTAGACCAAAAAAGAAATCAGCCAAGAGTGCCAGAATAATTGTCCGTGATACAAAGAAAAACCCACAGGTACCCTCAGGAGAGAAACAGGCTGCTCTGGAAAAAGATGGTGTTGTTGTTTCAAGAAGCACAATAAGATGATGCTGTATGGCTGTATGGTTGAGTTGTGAAGGTTCTGGAGTGGCCATCACAGTCTCATGACCTTTTTATCATCGACCCACACTCGGGAGATCTCAAATGTGCGGTTCATGCAAGACGACCCAAAACTTTGCATGACCTGGAGTCATTTTGCCAAGACGAATGGGCAGCATACCACCTGCAAGAATTCGGGGGCCTCATAGACAACTATTATAAATGACTGCACGCTGTCATTGATGCTAAAGGGGGCAAGATACAGTAAGAACCAAGAGTATGCAGACTTTTGAACAGGGGTAAGTAAAAAAAAAATTCTGTTATGACCTACAGTTGATTGTGATTCCCATAAGAAATAAAAGACGTGTTTAACCTGCTCACTCATGTTTTCTTTACAAATGGTACATATATTACCCATTCTCCAAGGGTATGCAAACTTTTGAGCTGTATATATGCTATATTACGGAGTAACAGCAGTTGAAGTTTGTCATTGAAATGCATGATTTAGAGGCACCTTGCAATGTTATTCCATTCTCATTACCCTTTAAGATGTGCTGGGTGGTGCCATCTCAAAGCTCATTAGAAAACCAGGTGAGAGCAAGCACACTTTGCTAGAGGAGTTGGAGAGTTATAAGCTAGCGGCAGGCACGTAAGTAGTTATATTCACACTCACTGAAAACACAGCATTGAGTGGACACACTCAAAAGGAACCAATCGTAGGGTCACACCCATCCAAACGAACCAATCACAGAAGCCCGTCCGCCCGTTTCCCTCTATCTCACCATTCACGGTTCTCTGTTCCACCATTCGTCAATCCCTCCCTGCTTCCATTCTCAATTCCTGTCCGGTGTCTGCAGGCCTCCTTCTCCTTTAAGCCCACACCCCTTGTTAGTAGGGGACCTGGGGTTCCCATGTGTCCAGAGGATCAGCCCATTAAAGCCATATAGTACGGGCAGGCAGGCTTATCCAGGATTACCCCGTATGGGTCCGCTACTGTAGAGTCGACTGGGCACCACGGAGGCAGACCCTTCACTGGAGCTAGCTAACATGGCTACAGGTACATAAGTAGAGAGACAATGGGGGGGTTGTAACTTCACTGGAGCTAGCTAACATGGCTACAGGTACATAAGTAGAGAGACAATGGGGGGGTTGTAACTTCACTGGAGCTAGCTAACATGGCTACAGGTACATAAGTAGAGAGACAATGGGAGGGGGGGTGTAACTTCACTGGAGCTAGCTAACATGGCTACAGGTACATAAGCAGAGAGACAATGGGGGGTTGTAACTTCACTGGAGCTAGCTAACATGGCTACAGGTACATAATCAGAGAGACAATGGGGTGGGGTGTAACTTCACTGGAGCTAGCTAACATGGCTACAGGTACATAAGCAGAGAGACAATGGGGTGGGGTGTAACTTCACTGGAGCTAGCTAACATGGCTACAGGTACATAAGCAGAGAGACAATGGGGGGTTGTAACTTCACTGGAGCTAGCTAACATGGCTACAGGTACATAAGCAGAGAGACAATGGGGTGGGGTGTAACTTCACTGGAGCTAGCTAACATGGCCACATTTACATCAGCAGAGAGACAATACAGAGTGGAGAGAAGGAGAGGAGGGGATAACTTTACTGGAGCTAGCTAACATCGCCATAAATCAGCTACAGTAACAATATGTGGGGGGAGGGGGGGCGCGAACAGATGGGAGAGTGACAGCGAGTGAGAGATAGAGAAGAGGGGAGAAAGATGGACGGGAAACAGAATCCTATTTCCACACCATCCGCTCTGAGAGAAGCCTCTAAAGGGGATTTGCTACGAAGCAGAAAACATCTGTTCCCAGAATTGAACCAGCCAAGACAAGCCAACAGTCTCCCTTGTTGTCAAACTGAAGGGGATTTCTCCTATGTTCCCCCTGAAACTCCTTGTTTAATTACTGACGACTCCCAGCTAAAATGCCCCAGGTTCCAAGAAATAACCCCCATAAATGGGCATGGTAAGGTCCACGCCCCAGGTTTAGCTGGTCATGTATCAGTCCATCAATCACCTATAGGGGGGCTGGTTTCATCAATATGTTAGACTGCATGAAGCCAACTCCCACATAAAGACATTTTGTCTGAAAGAAGCGAAAGAGAGAGAGAACAAAGGAGTGACAGAGGTGGGGGTGGATTGGAGGATGGGAACAGAGGTGAGACTGGAGAAGAAAATAAAGAAAGAGAAGTTTCAGTCTTAGCGAAGGTCAGATCTAGATGATGATGAGAACGGCGGATGAAATGAAGAATGGACAAGTGACTAGGTGAATGGAGACGAGCTCTGTTCGATCAATATAAGCAACACTGAGAGCCAGCATGAAGTAGCGATTCTACAGCACAGCAGAGACCAATGGAGAGAGGCGGGAATGTGGAAGGTCACACTCAGAGCCAATCAGCAGCCTGCAGCTCCCCACAGGACCATCTCCATAAACGGACGGACTGGAGATCAAAACAAGGGTTTTTTAACTATGGGTTGGGGATAATACATGAGAAAGATCCCTTCTGTACCGTAGCACAAGTGTATGTTTTGTGTGTGTGTGTGTGTGTGTGTGTGTGTTGGGTCTGTGTGTCTGTGTTTGTGTGTAAATGGGATTCTTCCGGGTAATAAACCTCTACACCATCGGGTTTCAGATTATCCACTGAATCATTTTATAATTACACAGGTTTTTTCCCCACATTTTAAACATTTACCATTTAACATTTAATCTGTTCAGCACTAAAGATCTGTCCTTTTTCAAATGAAAGCCAATGAGACACTATTATGGCACTGATTTGATTCATTTCTCCAGTCTAGTTCTAGCTTCATTCAAGGAGTGCTCTGGCCGCTCTGCAGGTACTGTTCATCCACGTTCCCTTAGCAACAGATTGGATTTTGATGAAAGGAAACATAATTTTTCTCTGAGTGTTGTGATTTGTAAAGATGAGCATGCATGCACCCACAAACACGCAGACGCACGCACACGCACACACAGTCTCTCATTTCTTTTGGGAATTTGACCAGCTCTCTTCTCCCTATTCATTTTCCTCTCCTATCTTCTCTCCTCTCTCACAACCATTCTGCCCTTTGCCATTTTATGGGACAATTTAAAATAAACTCTGGATATAAACAATGACAAGAGGGAATGGATGTGCAGTGGACTGCTGAGAGGAGGCCCAGAGAAGGATGCCAATGACAAGAGGGAATGGATGTGCAGTGGACTGCTGAGAGGAGGCCCAGAGAAGGATGCCAATGACAAGAGGGAATGGATGTGCAGTGGACTGCTGAGAGGAGGCCCATAGAAGGATGCCAATGACAAGAGGGAATGGATGTGCAGTGGACTGCTGAGAGGAGGCCCAGAGAAGGATGCCAATGACAAGAGGGAATGGATGTGCAGTGGACTGCTGAGAGGAGGCCCAGAGAAGGATGCCAATGACAAGAGGGAATGGATGTGCAGTGGACTGCTGAGAGGAGGCCCATAGAAGGATGCCAATGCAGATGAGATTTGGATTCGGACCGGCACCAGGATCCAGATCGCTCTGGGTCTTTCAGGTGCAGCTGCCTCCTTAATTGGCTTTAATTGATGTATAATGACCCGCAGATTCCACAGGGCCAGAGAAGAAAAGAGACAGAGGGAGAGAGAAAAACAAAAAGAGGCAGAGATAGAGGGAGAGAGCAATGGAGAGAGTGAAAGGCTGAGAAATAGGGAGAGGAAGAGAGAGGGAAAGTGAGAGAACAAGAGGTTCAGAAAGAGGGAGAGGATGAAGGACGAAAGAAAGAGAGCGAGAATAAAATAAAGCGATTGAGAGCTGATGCAAGCAGACCTTCACTGTTAATTAGCGGAAGACCTAGTTGCCTGAACTACTCCATTGACCATGTCCACTACACTGGACACTAATCCATTGACCATGTCCACTACAGTGAACACTACTCTGTTGACCATGTCCACTACACTGAACACTACTCTGTTGACCATGTCCACTACACTGGACACTACTCCATTGACCATGTCCACTACAGTGAACACTACTCTGTTGACCATGTCCACTACACTGAACATTACTCTGTTGACCATGTCCACTACACTGGACACTACTCCATTGACCATGTCCACTACACTGAACACTACTCCATTGACCATGTCCACTACACTGAACACTACTCCATTGACCATGTCCACTACACTGGGCACTACTCCACTGACCATGTCCACTACACTGGGCACTACTCCATTGACCATGTGCACTACTCCGTACTCTGTTGACCATCTAACGTGTGTGCTAGGCTAGACCATAATCTCCTATAGACTCACAACTGTCCACACACACACACACACACAGACCCAGCAGAGGGCCACACACAGCGCATGTTTAGCAATGCTAATGAAACTGAGCTACAGCAACATCTGAATAAACAAAACACAATCCAACACAACTGTCTCAGCGTGGTCCAACTCTCTAGTACACACACACACACACACACACACACACACACACACAAAGACACATACACACTTACACACAAACACCTAACTCTTAGTGTTTTGTCTAGCGGCGCTGCCATCGGTACAAGGACCTGTCAGGATAGAGACACTAAAGTCATTAGATGATTCCCACTCCCGTGTGTTTGTGTGTGCGTGTCTGTTACTATCACAGCACTCTCGGTTACATCTGAAATGTACTTTGAATTCTAGCCCAGAGTAACAAGCCATCAAATCTTCACAACCAACCAGTCTTAGCATACGAACACACACACTCACTCACTCACTCACACACACACACGCGCATGCACACACATGCAGTCTCTTACAGCAGAGATGACATTGCCCAAGTCAACATATAAGGTAAACAAAACCTAACAAGGTTGCTAAGGCAACCATTTAAAATAGGTCGCTGGTGAAGGCTAATTCAACTAAATGTGTTGTTTACTCTCTAAACAAGGAGATGGAGGACATGAAGAGGAGAGGTTTCAGTAGGACTAAACATCCAGTCAGGCTTCAGTTGGATTGTATGCCCTGTCACCCAGGCTCTAAGCATGCTAATGTAGCTAGAGTGTAGCTAGATAGCACACCGAACAGCACACAAGAGTGACTCCGGTAACGGCACTGAAAATAGTTGGAGGGGGAAACTCAACAAAAAACTGTATGTTTATGCGTGTGTGTGTGATTGTGTGATAGTGTGCTTGTTTGAGTGTGTGTGTGTTGAGCCAGGCAATGTGTAACGCTTTGGCAGAAGGGAACAGCTCCGTCTGCAGCTGTAAAGGGGCTTGTTAAAACCGCTGAGTAGAGTAGTTATCAGATCAGCTGTGTGTGTGTGTTGCTTTTATCACTTCTGTTGCTGAGTGTATTAAACACTAAACTTAGCATTTTACCCACACATATCAACACATACAAACAATGCGCTAGCACTCATCCCACTTGAGGCGAGGCCTGCAGGGGGGGATGTAGCTAGCACTTGTCTAAAGTCAGTCTGGACCCTAACAACGTATTGGTCAACTGGAGTCACTCTGGCCACAGGTGCACTGGGAAAGGTTTTCCAAACCCTCTCCAGGAACACTATATATTTCACACCCTGTATATTTCACACCCCATGAAAAGAAAAGGGCTTTCAAAACAAGTCTGGAAGAAAGTTTTGAAAAGCATCAGCTAGGGGTTGAGTTATAAAAGAAAATCCCAAAGTTTAAGCATGCCCTGGAGCACAGCTAAATCCATTATTACAAAAAAGGCACATTCTAGATTGCCTGGAGCAGGCCATCCAATAAAACTGAGCGACAGCACAGGGAATCTGTCAGCTATTACTTGGGTGCTCCACAAAGCTGGGTTATATGGAATACTGGCACAAAAAAAAAAAACATTGCTGAAAATCCTTCATCTCAATTCCTTTTGGGATTTTGCCATATGCCATGTGGAACACACAACAAATATGCGGCAAAATGTCTTCTGGTAGGATGTGACCAAAACTGAAAATATGGAACAAAGCATTTGCGTGGCTCAGAGTAAATACAGCTCATCTCCCAGAAAACACCCACCATGGCATAATATGGTGGTAGCAGCATCTTGTTTTGGGCATGCTTTTCATCGGTAGGTAATGCAGAACTTTTCAGCATTGAGGGTTGAGACATACATAGGAAAATCCTAGAGCACAACCAGCAGTAGTCTGCAGGAGACCTTGGACTGAGGAGGAGGTTCACTTTTCAAGACATTGATCCTGAACACCCAGTCAAGGCTACAATAAAGTGATTTAAAAAACAGAAACGGAGTGCTCCAGAAAGGCCAAGTCAAAGTCCAGACCTTAATCAAGTTGAGAGCCTGAGGCAAGACTTGAAAGTTTGAGTTAAACAAAAGTGCCTTGAGGAGGCATGAGAAACTTTGCCAAGAAAAACAGGCATGAATTGCAGACCTTATGAGAGTATTTGGCAAAAACAGCACCAGAAAACCTGGTTCCGTATGTCACTTAGAGATCTGCAGGGGCTTTCAAGGGACCTCGTAAAACAATAATTACAGTTATCGCAATACCATATTACATTAGGATATTATCAAGATACAACATTATCACAATATACACTCACCTAAAGGATTATTAGGAACACCTGTTCAATTTCTCATGAGTGCAATTATCTGCAGTTGCTTCAATGCATTTAGGGGTGTGGTCCTGGTCAAGACAATCTCCTAAACTCCAAACTGAATGTCAGAATGGGAAAGAATCTTTGGGATGTGGTGGAACGGGAGCTTCGTGCCCTGGATGTGCATCCCACAAATCTCCATCAACTGCAAGATGCTATCCTATCAATATGGGCCAACATTTCTAAAGAATGCTTTCATCACCTTGTTGAATCAATGCCACGTAGAATTAAGTTCTGAAGGCGAAAGGGGGTCAAACACAGTATTAGTTTGGTGTTCCTAATAATCCTTTAGGTGAGTGTATATAATGACATTAGTGCGATGCAAAGTGTTTACAACGCAATATCATGAATCACTATTTACACTATTTTGGTGTGCAGTGATTTCACACTATGATATTATTGAGATATAATATAGGCAGATATGATATTGGCACAATGACCAAAGGAGACCTAAAGCACACTGACCAGAGTATGGAGACCTACAGGACACTGACCAGAGGACAGAGAGATCTACTGCACAATGACCAGAGGATAGAAAAACCTATAGCATAATGACCAGAGGATAGAAATACCTACAGCACAAAGACCTACAGCATTACACACGTGGCACCAGGCTAAGCTGAGTCACTACTGTGATTTCTGTAATAAGCTCAGAGAAAGAAAGAGAGAGAACGAGAGAGAGCGATAGAGAGAGAGCAGGTGTGTACACACAGTGCCTTTGCCTTGCAATATGAACTAATACTCAGGTGAACATTTGGCCAGCCAGCTCGTGACTCATAACACAGATAGGAAAACATAGCCCTTAAGAGAAAATGAAAAGCTTCCTCTCTGCTCCGTGGAGAATAAAGACATCTCTCATTCTTTCACCCCCCCCCCCCCGCCCCCACTACTACCCCCACTCTCTCTGCCTCTCTCACCCGGGTCCCAGACGCAAACAGATGAGATGTCTATCCAAAGACGGGGATGGGTAGGGGGTACATATTTGAGGAGGCGGTGGGTGTGTCTGCGTGTGTTTGGACTACCGGGTCTACGGTCCTGAACACGGTCCTGAACACGGCCCTGAACACAGATCCGTACAACAGTGGCAGCCCAAACACGCAGGTCCGCCAGACTGACAACAGACAAAACAGAGCACCCTGTTGACAAAACGTGCCACCCCAAAGCCCCTCCCCAACCCACGAACAAGGACGGGAACTGCAGAGGCAACAGGAGTCCCTCATGCTCATCCTTCCTACGCTGCCCCACTTTCATTGCTCCGTCCGTCCGGGTGAAAGGACGAACGGCCGCGTGTCCCGGAGAAGTGGGACAGACTGTCAGCAGGCGGTTGGTAGAGGCTCCCCGTCTTTACAGTGGCAGCTGTACATGGCGGTGTTTCTCAAGCGGCGGCATTGTCAGACAAAACCAAGACCGTAGTCAAAACAAACACATCTCCGCAGATTCATTTGAGGAAGGCTTCCCGGCCGCCGTCTCACCTGAATATCTTAGCTTGATTTCATTTTTTTCTTTGTTTCACATCTCGTTTTGTGTGCGTGTAGCTTTGAGAACTGTCTTTTGGTTTTTTACCCTCTGCTTTCTCCTCCCCTTGTAGTTTTTACATCATGCCGGCAAGTTCTCGCCAAGCCTCCACCTTCTCCCTCTTGATCTTCCCTTTCTGTCCTTTATAAAACACTTGAGAGAGCGCTCTCTGAACAGCCCTCCTGTTGTCTCTCTCAGAACAACTCCCTTGACCCTAACCAGTCAAAATGGATCATTCAGACAAGACCATTCTCTGTCACAAAGGCTCATCGCCATGCCCAAGCAGAGAGACTCTCTCTCCCCAATTTCTTATCCTCCTAGATTGTCCTATAGTGTAGGTTGTCCCCGGCTCTGCACACCTGAGATTTTGATCGCAAGGCACTTCTACCAGATGAATCTTCGCCACTGGGTCCCACTACTGGAGTCCCCTAAAGCTTGGACCTCGATTTTCCCCTCCATCCAACCATTTTTCACTTGGCTTTATCATATCCTCACAGGTATCTCCTGTCATTGCTATGCAGATAACACTGAACTATTTTTCGAAATATTACATTGGCCAACCAGTTGGAAAAACACATTTTTGCATGACTGGCAGAGATCTCTGCTCAGATGTCAGCCCACCACCTCAGGTTTAACCTTGGGAGATGGGGAGCATGTCTGTCTACTTCAAGACCTCTATCCCATGTCTTCTTCCCAGCGTACAAAGACTATTGGTGTGACCCCAGACAAAGAATGGACTTGGTTGAGTGACCTGTCTTAAAGCCTGACTGGTTATGGTCAAGGAGATCCTTCTAAGAGAGATAGCAGGAGAGCTCTCCAGAGACAGCACTCTCAAGTGATTGATTTTGAAAGGAAAGACAGAAGGAGTACCGGTCCAAGGTTTTGGACGTTAGAGAAGTCCTTGAGGAGTGGAGTTTGTCTGACAGTCATCAAGTAAGAGGGGATGCGACCAAAGGTCAGGACAGCGAGGAATGGATAAAGGTCATTCTAAACAGACGTACAGTGACTCACTCCCACTCCACAACATTCACAGAACTCCACCTTTACCTCATACAGAATAAACAAATTAACACCACAGCTTGCATCCACTACAGAACCATGGTGCCTGCCTACCAAGCAGCAAGGGGAACTGCCCCTCTACCCTCAGGATATGCTTGAAACCTATGTTTCGTGGACAGACCTTCGTTCTGCCACCTGTGGTCCCAACCAAATTGGAGGAATGAAGAGATTGACAGAGAAATATTTGTCTCTGTGTGTGTTTGTGTGTGTTTGATAGAGAGTGCTGAAAGTACAGTGTCAAAGATTGGTCAAACAGTCCTGTACATTAGTTGTGTGTGTGTGTGTGTGTGTTAACAAGGGAGGAGACCAATAACCCAGGATAGAGAGTAATATCCCTATCTAATCTAAGAATTTACCAAGGTGTGGGTGTGTCAGTACCAGGCTCAGAGTCGCAGATATACTGAAAAGACCTGGACACTGAAACAAGCTTCCAGAAAATAGTGTTCCATCAAACTGCCTGGAAATAAGAAAACTGCAATGTACTGAAAAGCCATCACTGCTGTCTGATCACCCTTCTTCTCCAAAGAATTAGGGAAAATAAAATACAATTCTTCATGCAGTCACAAAGCAAACTAAAACTCAACTGTGTGAAGAAATTCATTTCATCTTCCCCTTCACTTTGCACCCCTCAACTCACTCAGAAACATAGTAATGGCCTCTACACCCACCAGTTGTCTACTGGAGCCTATTCCAACTAGAATACTTAAGGAGATATTTCCTGTGCTTAGCTCTCCTATTTTAAATGAACGGGCCCCGGTTGCGCAGACGCATACTTAACTTGTCTGAAGGACAAAAATCCCCCATTTCTCCCTTTTATCTCAAACCTCTTAAAAAAAAAAATCCAGGAGATAAATAATATCTTTTGGACCCCAGATTGCTACCGAGACCACACTCAGAAAGGTCAGAAGAGACCACTTAATGTTATCAGACCAAGGCTCAGTTCTCAGTGCTGCTTTCTACACCATTGTTCCCCACTTTCTCTAAAAAGCCAACATAATGAGAGCCTACTCTACGTTGGACCTTGCGTGATTGGGCCACAGAGGTAATACTGGGTTGGATTTCAATTACAATTATGTCGACACGTCATATCCAAACTCAGGGCTGCCCAACCCTGCTCATGGAGATCTACTGTCCTGAGTTGGAGGTTCTCTCCAACTCAAATTTAGCACGTATAATTAGATGGATGAAAAGCTAAATCAGGTTAGTGTGGTAGAGGGGGATAGAGTCCTACAGGACAGTAGATCTCCAGGAACATTGGTCAACCCTGTTGTAGTGTGTCCATATATGGCGAGGCAAGGCCAGTGAATAGACCAGGCCCTGGTCTACAAAACGTAAGCAGTGGAATCACACTACATCTGGACTGGATAATAATCTCAACCTTGTTAAGCATTATTAGAATGTGTTCACTAAATACAAACATACAGTGGGGAGAACAAGTATTTGATACACTGCCGATTTTGCAGGTTTTCCTACTTACAAAGCATGTAGAGGTCTGTAATTATTATCATAGGTACTCTTCAACTGTGAGTGACGGGATCTAAAAGAAAAATCCGGAAAATCACATTGGATGATTTTTAAGTAATTAATTTGCATTTTATTGCATGACATAAGTATTTGATACATCAGAAAAGCCGAACTTAATATTTGATACAGAAACATTTGTTTGCAATTACAGAGATCATACGTTTCCTGTAGTTCTTGAACAGGTTTGCACACACTGCAGCAGGGATTTTGGCCCACTCCTCCATACAGACCTTGACCTTGCGCCAACAGTTGTTGCCTTCTCACCAAGAACAGGAGGGCTTCTTAAAGAAAAACTAACAGGTCTGTGAGAGCCAGAATTATTACTGGTTGTTAGGTGATCAAATACTTATGTCATGCAATAAAATGCAAATTAATTATTTAAAAATCATACAATGTGATTTTCTGGATTTTTCTCTCACAGTTGAAGTGTACCTATGATAGAAATTACAGACCTCTACATGCTTTGTAAGTAGGAAAACCTGCAAAATCAGCAGTGTATCAAATACTTGTTCTCCCCACTGTACATTTTTTTACTCATGAACATTTTTTGTTAGTGTGACTTCCAATGGTCGACTTTTAATTTGAAGGCCAACAAAAAATTCCACGATTGAGGATAATTTGTATTTTTCATAGATTCACACTGTTTCAATATCATCGTGGAGAGTGAGGGAACAGCCTAACACAGGCATTCTTTTCATCTGTGTTTTCATTTAGATGTTGTTGCACTTTGAGTTAGATAGTTATTATTGACCAGTTAGTATTGTCATTGATGACCATTGCTCTGGGCAGAACAGGTTTAATTGTTCCCCAGTTTGCACTGGAAACGCTAGCTTTCGCATAATGCAACACTTTTCTCAGAAATATTCAGTTGAAACGGGCCACCACACTTCAAACCCGTGTTAAACCACACAGCTGATGCAAATCTTCTTTGGCCACGTTATGACCCCTGCATTTCTTCATGAGAAAGCTCTACAACACAGCCAAATTAGGCAGGTGCCATTGCTCTTTAAGAGAGACTGGAAACCTTAATTGGTCAACGTGGACAAATTCCTGGTCCTTTCAAAAAGATACATGCCAGTTCGACTCCACGGATGGTCTTACAAGCATTACAAATGCTTTTGTGATCCTCATGTTTAGGTTTTTGGACGTCTTATTTTCACTATACAGCAAAAGCTACCCCCTAAGTCACTTTCAAACACATTGGTAATGTTCCATGCTATGCAGACAAGAGGTTGTGATGGGAAGAAAAAGTGGGCTTTATTAAACACATTTGATTGCATGGTCATGACAGGAGCAGCAAATGCGGCCACACGCATGCATGCACGCACACTGCAGCTTATCAGAGGCAGGAAGAAAAACACAGAGCTGGGAGCAGTTCACACCATCAGACCGCATGTGCCTAGTCATGGAACCGGAATGCTCTCACTCTCTCTATTGCACACACGCACGCACGTCTGCATGGATGAACTGTGCCTGGGGGTCCGCAACCACTCAACAGGAGAGGAGAGGAGGAGCAAGCAGAAGTAAAAAGGAATGAAAAGGGGAAGCGGAGAGGAAAGAGAGAGAGGACAGGAAACCCTCCCTCTGTTAAATGATGCTGATATGGTAAGTCAGAGTCAGGATCGCACCGCTCAGATGAATTAATAAAAAGGCAATTTCAGAATACTGTTTACATTCCACCTAATGTACCCAGAAACAAACAGGACATTTATTCTGGAGCGGCAGAAAAGATTCATTAGAGGGAGGGTAGAGAGGGGGAGAGAGAAAGAGGGGGAAAGAGAGAGAGAGAGAGAAA